>NC_073744.1:160066020-160308972 GCF_029784135.1 Toxorhynchites rutilus septentrionalis | reverse complement strand
CCACGTTCGAGGCGGAGAGATTTAGTGGGAAAGTTTTTGGTGAAATACTACAAAACTCGGAGGCTCGGAGTTTCGGTTTGAATTTCGCCATAAATCCTCTGGCTGCCCTCCGCAGGAATCCTTCCAGCGGAAAGGCCCAGCAGAATTTCGCGCAGTAAAGCTAGTCTAGCATTTTTGGTGGGGGAGGGAATTATGTTGGCTGAGCATCGCAGCAACACGGTTGTGGCGTCGTACGGTTCCGCACGCATGGGCCGGGCGTTCTGTGTCCAAATCATCGGAGAAATCTATGGAAATCGTAATTGAGTGTCTCACTCACCCTCACCTTCAAAACAGGTGGGCACAGAAAGAAGGATGGGGCAGCTTTCAGCAAGGAATGTGCACGCTGTGGGTGGGACTGCAAGTGGTACAAATTACCACCATCTTAAAAACGACCAGCGTTGGAACCTGTTATTTCCGATCATGATGGGGGAGAAGTTTGAATGGACTTTTTTATGTCCCGAGGAAGTTGGATTATTACCTAGGAATTTTAATGTCCCAGCGAATAGACGATTACATGATTTTGGGTGTTGTTTACGAGTTTACGAGGATTCGATGGGAGCATAACGAAAATCGATGGTAAATTTAATATTGTTCAGTATTTTTCAAAACCATTTCTTAAAGGAAGGATGTTTCCATTCATCATTTCTTCATTTTTTTCAATTGAAATGAAGCATAACAAAAATCGATGGGAAATTGATAATGTTCAGTATTTTTCAAAACCATTTCTTAAAGGAAGGATGTTTCCATTCATCATTTCTTCATTCACACATACATCCTGTGCTGGAAAAGCTTTCGCCATTCACTGCTAGTTTACCTTTCCCCATCTGCCAACTATTTGCTCGTTAAAGCTTTCGATTCGAGCAAATAGCGGAAGTTCAAGCTATCATCGTCATTACCATCGTTAACATTTGGGTTGGTGTACGAGGATATGTTTGCCCACTACACTAGCTCACATTTGCTGTGCTGTTTGCGCCCTTGTTCCGCACTAATGATGGTCCGTTAGGCTAGTGGTGAAGCTTCCTTTCCATCAAAAAAAAAAAATTAAAAGCCCTGAAACGGAGACCATTAACTGGATTGGTAGCTATACGAACATTTCCGGTTGTGAAAGGCATCGATTCATCCGGATTATCATATCATCATCTTCATCATCATTGTCGGAAATTCGCCAGTTCTGGGATAAGCTCTTATCAGTTCAATGTGTCATTCAAAAAAAAATATAATTCTTTTAAATGTTTGCGTTGCAATATTGGGTGTTATTAATTATCTCCTTCGCAAGCAAGCAATCGATTAATCAGAAACGGATTAGATTCCTTTGAAAAAGAATGTAATTCCAACACGAATCACCCTGCGTTTCCTTCATCCCCATTCCTCAGTAATGAAGCACCAGGCTTCTCCATTTTTTTATCTTCCATTCATTCACTCGATTCACTCTCCATCGAAACAGCCATTCCGGTCGTGCTTCCTTCAATTAATTGAATTTTAATGGGTGCATAGTTCCACGTTGCAATGATTACGTGTTCCACTCTTTGGGATGGAATATTAAATTTCGAAGAGGTGGTCGAGGAGGAAGGGGGAGCGTCATGGCATTTCGCTCTTCAAATATGTTTTATTCGCACAGGATCAGAGGAAAGCATTCCTAGCATTCAAACGTTTCGTGTTTTTTTGCTCAACTTGTTTTGGCCTCCCACTCCCAAAGTATGATCCCAACAGATATCCATGTCAGGATTGCTTGCTCTCATCATCATCATCATTCATCGTATTCCATTTTTTCTGTGTTATGCTCCTCCGCTCTTTCAAAACTTGTACCTCCCCCGATTGTTGCCTGGACGCCGCGTGGGTGAGCGAGGATACCGCTTCCGCTTGTTTGTGGATAATATGGCCGAACGAAAGTTATGTTTTTGCTTTGTTGGTATACATGGTTTATTTTATCCTGCGCGTTCTGTTGTTCTGCAGTTTCTTCTCGTAACGGACAAACGGTTCTGTGCAAACATTTCACCGGTGCGCTTCGGTCTTAACCCAAACGTTACGGGTGCAGACCGAAACCGCCAGCTGCCGAGCATTTCCTGTGTGACCTTCCGCGCTATCAAATGGGAAATTCCGCATTTGTTTGTGGGACTCTTACGATGCCACAAATGTCCGCCGCCAGACTCAGATTGGGAATACGTTGTTAGCTCTCCTCGATGCTCTCAGCTAAATAAATCATCTTCTGGTGAATTGAAACATTCCTTCTTCGGCAATCAGTGAAATGCCTTTATATACAGATAGAGAGAATGCCTTTATTTGGTAGAGGGAATTTTGCGAATGACTGATTGTTATTCATATGAAGGAATAAGCTAATACGAATTTTCATGGAAAAATATTTACCGATGAAAATAGCTACAAATATTGCTCGAACCTGGTATGTTTATTTCTAATTGAGAATTTGAAGACCCTTTTTGTCAATATTCTCATACTTAATTTGTTAACACACGGATTCCTTCTGATCGCTTTACGGTAATGAACATTAGAGTGCCAATGAAAATGGTCATCTCGAATTTTCAAAGGGAACCTAATTAAAGGTGTTGATTTGTAGCGTTGCCTGAACGGTCTTGGCTTTCTTTCATACAACTAAAACTCGACCAATCCTGTTAGCGTGCAACTCTCGACTCTCCTATATTTCCGAAATTAATTCTACAAACTAATTCTTCTACCTTCGAATTTCTGGGGAGGCGCATGGAGTTACCCCGCTATATCTGCCGATAAATAATTACGCGCCGAGTAATCAAAAAATGTCCCGTGTGTGTTGAACTGCCACGAACCGAGTGGAAACTTGAGATTTGTTTCACTCGCACAAAAATAACAAAACTGATGTACGTAAAAAAAAATGTAGACTCGGTAACAACATAATGTAATTAGAGAAGTGTTCGATTTTCGACAAGGGTGATGCACTTTTGGATCTTGACGACAAAGCGCAAGTGTGCTTCAATGAAATATGAAAAAATGGAGCGAAGCATTCTCCAAGCATCTCTACATACATATATGGAGGAATTAGGGTCGCTTCATCCCCCCTTACTTACAGAGCTTGTAATAATCTTGAAGAGGTTATTGCAAGCAGATTATACAATAATGTAATAATTAGATAAATGTATTTGATTTTTGATTTTTACTTTTCAGTCATAGGAACTTAAATGATTTTTTTTCCGGTTGTAATTAAAATAAAACATACTCCCTCAACTCTGTAATTCCCCAATTCTAAATGGAAACAAAAATGGTCATATCTCCTTAAAGCTTCCCCGAAAGTCTTATCGATCATTGTTGATGAGCTTGTACAGCTTCATTTAAAAATTTCTTGGTGCAATATGTTTATTTTCATCATTCTTGCTGAATATATCTCCCTCTCATAAATTCTTTAATCTTTAATCTTTCATCTTCTTCAATATTTAGTTTTCTTCATTTCAATCTTTATTGTTGGAGGTAAATTCAGCTCCCATGATTCTTCTTCGCTTTTATAGCGCTACTTTGTTTACATTTTTATTCTCGATAATCCCACATTTCAGTTACTCATGAACTGTTAAGTAAGTATTGGGGCATACATGTCCTTACAGGAATTCATTCCTGGTTTTCCAGCCCTTCGGTACATTCAAAAGCTATTATTGCGATTGATGGACACATTTTTGTTATAAATTGGCTGTAGACAAATATGCCTCAACATTTTACATTTTGTTAAAATCCCACTTCAAAGTGTGTATGTAAAGTTTAGAATCACACCTTTTCAAATTATCGATAAGTACATTTCCCCATTTTTCCCTGTCCATACAATTAAAGTACGGGAGATATGATTGTGTCTTTCTAAACAGAATAAGCAGTCTTCCCAGAATTGACGGAATATTGTTAAATAATAATTATCCCTTCTTTGATTCATATTTTGATGCCGGGTTCAAATTTCTCTGCTAAATTAATTCAGTCTGTGTATTACATTCTTGAAGCATTAGAAGAATTAGATCGTACAACTTTCTTCTAGGTGCATAGTTTCCTTTCACACACATTTTATCGCTCTTATTCTAAAAATCTCCTAATTTATTTAAAAATTGATTATCCTTCCAACAGTTGATTTGAATTGATTAGGAAAAAGCTTTTTCTTTTCACTTTTTTAAAATTTGGTTGTTTTGAGAGGAAAAAAAAAATAATTGGTCCTTTTCACTTTCTCACTGCTGTCCTAATTTGTTACAATGAAATAGTTTGCAGTCGCCAACAATTGTTTTTTCGTTTATAGTAGTCTAGCTTTTATATAAATTTTTCATATATTACATCTGTTTTTTTTACACTTTGAACCAACGATTTGCAAGGTTTAAATCGGTCTCACATTATTTGTTTTACACAATTTACTAGAATTCTTTATCTGGTTTCCACACATGGTTGCTATTCTATTTATTTTAGTGTTGGATTCTCAGTACATAATAAAAGATCATGGAACGCGGAATCCGATTTAGATACTTCATATTAACTTTGAATATTTTCCAAATATGACAATCGTCTAAATATTGACACAAAAATAACTGCCTCGCATCTAATACGATTATTTCCCTTGATGAATTAATTGGCTTTTAATTTTATTTTGATAATTTTTTTAACTTTATTGCTTTATGGGAAAGTTGATGGAATATCATATAGCTCCTATGTCTAGTATTACCGAAATTAGTGCTCCTCTAGATTGTCACCTTGTTAGATCCGTATCGCAGTGAGATTATTGTCTGTCCGACTCACATTTGCTCCTCCGAGAACTGACGTTTGTTCCTGTCTTCCTCCTTTGACCAACGGATAGTTTACCACATTTGATCCGATGTAGATAGACATCTCGGGACCACAGTCCAGCGAAAACATGAATCGTGAATCAAACTTCTCAGCAGACAACGATGGCTCAACCAAATGAGCTTCTCCAACCGACTCCGTGCGGGAATCATTTTTCTTCAACATGCTTTCCACTTTGCTTTATATGCTCGACAGCATATCTTTATTGTTCGATCGATCCGAAACAAGCGATTCATTACCGGGAATTTCTTCTTTGGAGATCACTACCACAGGGGGATGGTTTTTCTTGGCTCAACTATACTAATAATTTCCCACATTTTTTTTCACTACGGTATGTTCATTTTCGAACGTCACGTATTGTACCGCATTATGCTGATTCATATTTTTTCGATTTTTTTCTTCTTTCACTACAATATCTGTCCTCGCACATTTTTTGAACTAGGGATCCTTTCCGATTCCCAGATTATCTTCAAGGAAAGCAACACTTTGTAAACACCACGATGGGTGGGCTGCTGTCCCCACTTGGACAGCATCCCACCGCTGTCACCAATTGTAGCGTTGCCTGAACGGTCTTGGCTTTCTTTCATACAACTAAAACTCGACCAATCCTGTTAGCGTGCAACTCTCGACTCTCCTATATTTCCGAAATTAATTCTACAAACTAATTCTTCTACCTTCGAATTTCTGGGGAGGCGCATGGAGTTACCCCGCTATATCTGCCGATAAATAATTACGCGCCGAGTAATCAAAAAATGTCCCGTGTGTGTTGAACTGCCACGAACCGAGTGGAAACTTGAGATTTGTTTCACTCGCACAAAAATAACAAAATTGATGTACGTAAAAAAAATGTAGACTCGGTAACAACATAATGTAATTAGAGAAGTGTTCGATTTTCGACAAGGGTGATGCACTTTTGGATCTTGACGACAAAGCGCAAGTGTGCTTCAATGAAATATGAAAAAATGGAGCGAAGCATTCTCCAAGCGTCTCTACATACATATATGGAGGAATTAGGGTCGCTTCAGATTCCAACAAGAAACGACCTTCTGCAAAATATCGGCTCAATCGGTCTTCGTTTACTAGTGTTGCACAACCGTCAAAGTTTGAATTTTTTTAAATCCCAAAAATCACCCAAAAGGAAATCGGAATTTTAAAAAAAAATTTAATACCAAATGTCTTAGAATTGCATGCAACGTCGAGATTTACTTATTTACTTTTTTGAAAAAAATTGTAAAAAATCGACTTTTGGCACTTAGTCGTTTTTTGTCTGATTTTCTGATTTTCAAAAAACTCAAACTTTGACGGCTGTGCGACACTAGTAAATAAAGTCCGATTGAGCTGATATTTTGCATAGGGTAGTTTTTCGTGGGAATCAATATTTTTAATCAAATTTCCTTTGAAAATTCGAAGGCCACTTTTTTCCCATACATCCATTGGCACTCTAATGAACATTCAAAGAAAAATATGAAACTGTACCCCAAATGTCTACATTTAGATAAAAACTATTATGCGTCTCCATATGACAAAAAGGCTTTTAACCAATGGGGACGCATGATGGTTTTGAGACCAAATATGAGACTTTATATTAGAAAATAACATCTCAAAAACAAAACAAGATTACCTTTCAAAACTTTTCATATTTTATTCAAAAAAAAATGAAAATTTAAAAAAATGTAAAGGTCTCCCTGAATTCAACTCCTTAGGAACCAATAAAACGATTTGATACGTGTTTGCTACGAGTCATCTGACAGAACAAACTATCGTTGTCATTAACTGTAAATGTCATTTAACTGTAAATGCAAATAATAGTCATAGATGCGATTAAAAATTACTAGCCAATAGCTTACCAATTTTTACTTGAGTTCATACTTGTACTGTCTGCGAATGTAATCCCATCGAATGATTGTACTCTGAAGCTGACTTGGTTGACGAAGCTAAGCAGAAAGAGTATTCATGGTTAAGTATTTTGAACTTCGATTCGATAATTCCATGCTAATCACTGATAATAACATTTTCGACAAGTGAGAGATGGTAGCAAACCTTTTTTTTATTCAAATCAGTTGTAAGCTTTTATGGTGAGATTTACGGGGATCAGCATCCGACCGCATAGCTGCTACGTATCTCTGCTAAATAAATTTCATATGCTTTGAGAAGATCTAAAACCGATCAAGTGCCCACTTTTGTGTTTACTTTGAATCGAAATCGAATCAAAAACTTTAATCATTCGATTTTGAATTTCTTGACTTTTCATTTTTTTAACTATTAATTCTATACTTACATTCACTCTATTTTGGATTTTTGAATTTTTCAAACACTTGCTTTATAATTTTTGAGCTAAAATTTTATTTTGATTTAAATGTTTTTTTTTTTATTTTTTAAGTTTTTTAAACTTTTCATATTTTTCATATTTTTATCATTTTTTAATATCAATTACATATTTGATTACGAATTTGTTGCTTTCAAATTCTTTATACTGAAATTTTTGCTTTTCTGGTTGTTCTTCTCTTATATCCTCAATTTGAACTATTTTTTGGTCATTCGAGTTTTTTATTTAAAATTTTTGATTATTCGGTTTTAGATGTTTCTTACAATAGAAGTTGAATTTCTTACTTTTAATGTTTTTTTCGGGAGAATTTTTTGTTTGCATATATTTATGTATAATTTCATGTTTAAAATCATTCCTTATAAAAAAAATTTTAGATTACACTTTTTTAGATTTTTTTTAATTTCTGATTTTTTATTTCATTTTATTATTAAAGTGAATATTATCTAATAAATTCTTCTTTTTATGATTAATAATTGTTTGAATTTTGGTTTTTTTTCGCTTTGTAGTATCCAATGAAGTTCAAAATTTATTGATTTCAATTTTTTTTGGGCTTAAATAAATTGTCTGATTTAAAAATTCTTGATTTCTGAAAATTATATAAATAAAAAAACAAATTGAAAGAGAAATAGAGCAATCCAAACATTAAAAATCAGAAACAAATAAAACGGGAATTCAGTTTTTTTTAAATTTCTGATTTTCAATTTGTTAATCTTGGAAATTTATCCTCAATTTTCAAACTTTTGTTGTTAAGATTATTTTTTGTTTTTATATCATTTGTGTTTTCTTTAAAAAAAACCAAATATCAAAACTGAAAAACAAAAAAAAAGATTATTGAAAGCAAAATTTATTCTCAAATTTGTTTTCGACAATCGCAAAATTGAGAACCAAAAATTTAAAAAAAATATATATATATATATTCCTGATTTATATATTTCTGATTCACAATTTTTGGATTTCTCCTATTTCTTAATTTTTACATTTGAATTTCTCGTATTTTGCTTTTTCTTTGATTTTTTTGCTTTGCAAATCCTTGATTATATTCTATTCTGTCGATTTTGACATTTTCTGATTCCAGGGTTTTTTTTATTTGAAAATTTTAAATATATTTTTTTTTAATTTGTTAATTTTTTTTAAATTTTTATCTTTTCTAATATCAAAATATTACTTTTTGTTTATTTTTACAGCCTCAATTATATAGTATTTAAGTAGTCAAACTCTTAACAATAGTTCTATCGCTATTATTTATTACCATATTCGATATTAATTTCTTTATTTTAGTGAGTTTCTCATTTTGTGATGATTAATTATTTGATTTTTATATTTTTTGCTTTAGAACTACTTATTCAGGACTTATAATTTCTAAATTCTTAACTTTCTGACCTTCAATTTTTTCTATTTCTTTAGTTTCTTGAATTATTCCATTTGATTTTTCGGTTTTTGAAATCATTATTCATAATTTTGTGGTATTAAATTGTTTGATTTATTTTTTTTAGTTGAATTTGGAATATTTTTTTTTATTTTGATCTTTTTTAATATCAAATTATTATTTTTTGTTTATTTTTACAGGCTCAATTACATAGTATTTAAGGAGTCAAACTCTCAACAATATTTCTATCGCTATTATTTATTACCATATTCGATATTAATTTCTTTATTTTAGTGAGTTTCTCATTTTTTGATGATCGATTATTTGATTTTTATATCTTTTGCTAAATTCCTAATTTTCTGACCTTCAATTTTTTTAAATTTCTTTAGTTTCTTGAATTATTTAATTTAATTTTTCGGTTTTTGAAATCATTATTCATAATTTTGTGGTATTAAATTGTTTGATTTATTTTTTTTTTAGTTGAATTTGGAGGTTTTTAGTTTATTTATTTGATTTTATCATATTTTTTTATTTATAACTGATTTGATTTTTTAAATGTTTTTTGGTTTGATTTTAAATTTCTTGATTTATAATTTTCCGATCATTTTATCTTTAATTTTCATGTTTTGGATTCAAGAAAAAAATCTCTGTTTTTAATTTTGAACGTATGGTTTTCTACTTCTTTGTTTCGTATGTTATTTCAATGTATAGCTTTTTTCAATTTGAATTTTTCATTTATTATTGTTCTTATGATTGGATATATTATTTTTATCACGTCTTTTTTTGTATTAATTTTTTTTTTATTTTGAGCTTTCAAACTATTAATTAAACTTGGGAATCCTGTTTTTTTTTTGTTTTCAAATTTCTTATTGTTTGGTTTTTTAAATAACCAATTAATTGACTCAAGCTGATTCAATTCTTACATTCTTATAATTGAATTCTTGACGTCGGGATTCTTTTTCTTTATTTATAATTTTATTGTAATTTTTTAGTTTTTCGGATTACAAGTTTATTTAGCTATGGTTTTTTATTAATTTTTTCGTTTTTTTTTATTTTCTTAGTTTCTATGTTTTTTCTTCTTTCGATATTTTTTATTTAGTGTTTTTTAGAATTCTTAATTTCCAATTTTAGGATAATTTTTTTTAAATTTAATTAATTTTGCATTAAATTCATTTATTCACCAGGAACTCTTTTCTATTTATAATTTTAAGGTACCTGTTTTCTTCAATTTTTATGATTGTTATTTGAAAAACAGATTTGTTTGTACTTTTTTCATATTTTTATATTTTTTTTATATTTCTGATTTATAATTTTTGGATCATATTATTAATTCTATTTTTGTTTTTTCGATTGTTTCCATTTTTAATTTGATTTATATTTTTTTGTATTTCAAATTTTTCTTGAAATTTCTGATTTTTTTATTTTTTTTTTTACAATTCACTATTTTATTATATTTTCGATTTATGAAAATTTAATTTCTTAATTTATAATTTTAGTTATTATTTTTTTCATGATTATTTTTCTTCATTTTTGAAAACAAAATTATCCTCTATTTTTTTTATTTTATGATTTTCAATTTTGCAATTCTTTATTTTATTCCAGTTTTATTTATTTTTTTTAAATTGATTTCCTGAATTTTTATTGTTTTTTATTTTAAATCATAAATTCAAAAAAGCAATAAATAAAAAAAATAAATGTTAATGAATTTTCAATTTTAGGATAATTTTTTAATTAACTTTTTTTATATTGAATTTACTAATGAACTCTTTTCTCTTTAAAATTTCGAGGTTTCTGTCATATTTTCTGTTAGTTATTCCAAAATATATAAATTTTTGGTTTTTTTCATTGAAAAAAAGTAATTTTTCTTTTTTAAATTTTCAATCTAATATTGTTTATCTTTTTCATATTCGAAACTTTTAAAGTTCGATTACTCTTTCTTCTAATTTTTTCTAATTTTAATATAACGTCATTCGATATAACGTACATTTTACCTCGATATAACGTACACATGATCAATGTGTAAAAATTATTTTCCGAAATAGGTACTGAGAGTTTCATGTCAATCTCACAGTTTCAACAAAGGTCACTTGGTGGCCTGTGCTTTTAACCAATCTCTTGATACAACTGGTTTTATGATTCCGGATTCTAAATGAATCGAGCAGTATGAAGGGAAACATCATCAGAAAAGTTGGCTTCATCTTTTTGTTGAACTTTTCCATCATTATTTATTTACCTTACCCAAACAACATCACAAAAAAGTAATATAAGCTATGTTCCTGGGTTCATTATTTTGCTACGATATAACGTACAATCCGATACAATGTACAATTTTGAAAGAGAAATGTACGTTATATCGAAGTTTACCTGTATATTTTTTCTGAGTTAATGTTTTATTTAATTTTTTTTTAAATTCCTAATTCTTCAATTCTCAGTTGTGAATTTTCAAATATTTAATTGCTGATTTTTTAAGCATGATTTTACAGATCCTCTCCAAAGTTTTTCTTAATCAATTTATGTAATAATTTCAATGTTGATAGATGTTTTGATTTTGTTTTGAATTTTTCGCTTTGTCATATATATTTACACTCGATATTTTGTTTTTAAATTTATGAATTTCCGATTTTTTAATACAAAATTGTCTGATTTTTAGTTCTTTTTGTTATCATTTTATTTATTTATTTTTTTTTGAATTCGTGTTTTTTTAATTTTTCGATTTTTCTTTGTTCCAAATTCCTCCAATTCGTTGGTTCATAAATTCTTATAATTTTTTTTTATTTTCACTTTCTTTTCAAGAAATTAATCGATTTTTGGAGACCGTATGCAGCCCCCAAAAACATAATTTTTTTTATAGTTTTTATTTTTAGTTTCTTTAATATTTTTTTCTAATTCTTGGAACAAAAACTTTTTGATTTGAGTTTTCAGATTTGTGGTGTTTCTTATTTTATATTTCATTTTTAATTTGGCAACTCTTTTTTATTGGCTATGTTTTTCAACAATAAATTTCAAATTTTTGACTTTGTTTGTTTTTTTTTGTTTTTTAATTCAATCGTATTTATTTCCGATTTGTTAATTTAAAATTAAAAAGACGGGTGGGTAATGTCGGGGACATAACCGGAGTGACGTAGGACTATACAAAGGGGACAGCTTTTGTTAAATATATATTTTAAATATATTGTTTTATTTTCTTCTCCTACGTGAATACCTACCTATCTACCTGAAAAATGGATTAGTTTACTGTTTACTCTTTATGAATATGTTGATGGTTCTGAAAAGAACCTTTGGTGTTGTGTTTTTGTTATAACTCGATATTCCCATCTTGTTCGGTTAAACCTTCCTGTTTAGCTATTGCGTTTGCCACTCGCCACAGCTTTCACAGTTGGAAAATTTCTTCCCATCCAGCTTGTGACATGTTGTTCAGTAAATTACATTTAATGCAACGTGCCGGAGAAACACTTTGCCACTCACTGAAACTAATTGTTGCCTTGAAGCTGCTCTGTTCTTGATGCGGGTTTTCTGATTGTCGTGAGCAGCTTTGCAAGCCAACTCGAGCACTCCGACGGCCGAAACTCTATAATCGCTGTTAGGTATACTGGTGCTCCGGCACCAATCTGTTCGGCCTAGTTACCCATGCGGAGCAATCAGTGAATGCGACCAACAGGGAACTGGAGACCTGCACGGTTCGAGTGAGACTTTGCCTTTCCCTTAACTTGTCCTCCTTTGTTACGTACACGATGCCGATGCCGTACAACCACACGGGTTTACGGTTTGAAAGAAAATAAGATATTTTTTTGGGGTCCGCGTGTTTTATACTCTAACGGTACACACTCACAGGATAGAGACAAATCGGCAGACTCAGCCAGAGGGGCGAGTCCAACGAGACGAACGAATGAGCGTTAAAAGGGAGCGATGGCAAAAAAATACATTCATTACGATTTGTTCGCTCGTTGGATTCACATGCAAGCTAAAAAGGGTCCTTTTCAGGATCACAAAATTATCTTCAATCTAAAGAGTTTATTGTTTTGTTATCACTCGATATCCCCATCTTGTTCGGCTAAACCTTTCTGTTTAGCGATTGCATTTGCCACTCGCCACAGCTTTCACAGTTGGAAAATTTCTTCCAATCCAGCTTGTGACATATTTTACAGTAAATTACATTCAATGGCACGTCGCATTATCACCACTCAGTGTCGCATTGGAGGCGATTTTAACCTGTAATTGAACATTTGCGATGACAGTGGTACAGTGCCGACTTTCAATGTGGGGTCATAATTTGGATCTCTATGTTTACAAAAATGTCCAACTAAATATGTCGCATTACATGTCCGTCCAATTAGCTAAATGTCGAACTAATTGTAAATTACTGTACTTTCAATCTGGAAACAATTTAAGAATTGGTGAAAATTGAATAATCTGGAAAGTCCCCAACTATCAATAAGCTCAGAACAACTGCCAAATTCACATACTCATCAGATCCTGGCAAACAAATTATGAAAAAATCAATTTACGTTTTATTATTATTTTGGATAATGTTTTAGAAAGCATTGAACTGTATTTCCTAAACTCTTTTTTGGAAGATTTAATGGCCCTGAAAAGCGCCTTGTTTTATGGAATGGTTCCAATTTAGAAAACTTTGTACTCGTGGTTTTGAAAAAACCATTTCGAATGCCCTCGATGCCGCCTTGTTCTGGATTTGCCACCATAGCAGTTTGTATAAAGAACAAACTTTTTTCTTCTGCTACCTGATGCCGTTTTGCGATTGCGTTTGCCACTCGCCACTCGCTGCAACTGCCTGTTGTCTTGATGTGCACCGAACCGAATGTGTTCTGTTCCGAATGCGGGTTTTCTTATCGTCGCGAGCAGCTTTGCCAGCTAACTCGATCACTTCGGCGGCCGAAACTATATGAAGCCGGCTAGGTGGACTGATGCACTGGTACTAACGCGCTCGGCCTAGCTACCCTTGCGGGGAACTCCAGATGAACACGGTTCGAGCGGGATTTTGCCTTTCCCTTCACTTTTCCTCCTTTACCATGTCCAGACATGGCTGCTTGGGTTGGTTTGTTGATGTGTTGTGATGCGAACCGATGTGGTGTACGGTTTGAATGAGAATGATCGTTACGGCAGCGGAGCGGGGATTTTTAAGCTGACTGGCTGGCTCGAGAATTACGCATGTGTGAGACTGCGACCAATGTTTCGTTCATTTTTTTCTGTTTCCTTTCCAATCGTGCTTCATTCTATTTCGCTGCTGCTCTGGTTGCCCGTTTTGGTCGGTACGATTTGAGGAACACAAAATGGACCAATCAAAAATGGGCAAATAGTGCATTTTGACAATGCTTGATATTTCATAATTATTCAATTATTTATCTCAAGAAAAATGAAATGTTATTCGTTATGATAGATGCGTAGATATATTTCCTATCAATTGATGCAAAAACCTTTGCGATCTATTGAGAAATGCTCGAGTTATAAGCGTTCCAAATCTTGCATTTTTTCCTACTTGTTCAGTACCTAGATTTCCATTTCACCCCCTATATCTTCCGGTTAGACGTAGTCCTACGTCAAAATTTCTGATTTTTAAATTTTAGGTTTTTCTTTTTACTTTATATTTTTTATTTTTGTTGATTCGTTGGTTTATTACTTTTAGTTTTATTTTTTAGAATTTTTGATTTCACAATTTAAATATTTTATTAATTTTTTATCTATCTTATATTATTTTTTTCTTGGTTTTTGATTTTTTGATGTTATTTAAAAAAATCAATTCCACGTTTTCGATTTTCAAAAACTTTTTGTTTTTCTCACTTCTTGAAGTTTAGTATTTGATTCCAACCCATTTTATTTTCAAATTTAATTTTTTTTTGTTTTATGTTTTTGAATACGTTTTTCATTTCTATTGATTAAAATTTTAGAGATTTGTCAGATTATGTAGGATCCTACGAGAATACGCCTTCTTGGTGGAACTGAAGACCTAATAGACGATTTTGCTCAAGTTTATATGAGAATTCTTTATGTGGCTAGTTTGTGAGGCTTGCAGGAGATTGAAATTTGAACATTATTATCGAACATCCTGAAAGAGGAATGAAATTGAAAAACGATCAATTTTCCCACCTTTAATCTAGAGAAAAATCGTATTAAATGATACGAAAAGAACCCGAAAACAATACATTGTACCCCAATTTACCCTTCAATTACGGAAACCATAAACCATCCTCCTCCTCCACCAATGCAGGCGTATCGAACGTAAACCATTCCCGGCTCGAATCCAATTAACTCTTATTGCCGAAGATTATCTTCCGTTTTCCTCCCATTCCACCTTCACATTCCATTCTGTAATTCGCTCGACACGGTTTTTTTCGTTCCTTCCCCAGCAAAGGGTACAAGACGAAATGCAATTTGTCAAGTTCTCGTACAAAAAAAAACATATTTTCCACCATTTTGCTGATGCCCACGTTCTCTCCCCAATAAATAGAGATGACGAATAAAATATCTGCTTCCACTTTCGTCTCGTGGGTGGGTACGCGACGAATGTTTGTGCCCCATTCTCTCCGCGTCCCCTCCCCCTCGAAAATGATGATTTATTGGTCCTAATCTACATGGTTTCGTGTTCGCCCTTTTCTTCAACGAAATTTTCCCAACCGGTTGCCAGGTTGCCGCAACCACATTAGCATGCATCCCAGATGTTCCGACGGCGGTGGCTCAAAATGGGAAGATGATGGGATGACGAAAAGTGGGACCGTGATATCTGAAGTAACGATGATTACCTTACCTGCTACCGCTCGGGAGGATGGGGCCGTGACCAGGTCGTGACCAAAATCGGAGAACGGAGAACGTCGCCTACCGGGTAAAAGTAACTGCAACATGTTTTCCTCACCCTGTTGATGTCATGCATATTTAATGTTTCCTTGTGGCGACGGCTATCGCCAAAGGGACCCGGATATTACCGACATTCTGGGCGACAAATAGAGTCAAATTTTTTACGTAGGAATTCCAGTTTTTTACGTAGGAATTCCAGTTTGTGGAACAGATCTTCAAGGATAACTCATTTTCCCATTCCCATCAGAATAACCATTTTTCGACAACCCATGAAGTTACGAATACAAAACATGGTAAACGATCCGGAGTGTTTTCTTTGCTCTTACCCACATGGGAATAATAACAGTGCAACCTAGAAAAACAAAAACTCCATCGTTCGGCCTCGGAGCCACACAG
Organism: Toxorhynchites rutilus septentrionalis; assembly: GCF_029784135.1. Classification (NCBI taxonomy): domain Eukaryota; kingdom Metazoa; phylum Arthropoda; class Insecta; order Diptera; family Culicidae; genus Toxorhynchites; species Toxorhynchites rutilus. Next base: position 160,293,250 of record NC_073744.1, on the reverse strand, counting down.
CGGTTAACCGCACACAAAAAAGGCGACACACACCCAATGAGCTGGAAGTCAACCGTCTGAAACTCAGCTCAGCGCGTTGTTTAAAAATCAAACAAAACCTTATTTTTTCTAGTCGACTGCTGGCTCCTCCCCTCACTTTCTAGCCTACTTCTCTGACAAACAATAACTACTGAAAGGCAGAGGCGCAGCAAAGAGAGACAGGCAGATACAACTCTCAAGAAGCCACCGCCATCATCCTCATCATCATCGCGTCAACGACAATCCAAGCGGTGACATAGGCGGGAGGGGGGTCCTAAGGTTAGCGGCTCGGTAACAAAGACGACGAAAAACCCTTTGACATCCGGTGCGAAGACGACAAGTCAAGAGGAAAATAAATGTTTTTCCAAGCTTACTACTCTCTGGCGCTCCGCTTGAAAAGGATAATAATATGGAAATGCGCGTGGGTGGATGGATGGATGGATGGATGGGGGGGGGGACGACGTGGAAGACAATGACTGTGTTCTGTGTCACATTACGGCAGGAAGGAGGAGACCTAATGGCATCGACGCCTATCGACTTGGAAGGCAGCCTATGTCTATTGGTGGAGCCGAAGGAATTAAGATGATTAATCAACTTGCTGCGTAGTCAGTGAGTGATGTGTGCGTTCTGGACGGGAAATTTTATTATTAGATCGGGTTGGAATTTAGTACGGCCGAAGCAATTTATGTGAGCGTTGGAGGAATTTTGAGTAATTGTTTCATAAGGTTTCAGATTTAGAACGAATTTCGATTTTGGAAACCATGAATTTATCGCTCGCAGGATATCTTGTTTGTAGATTCGTAAGTGTACAATGCTCAGTGCATTTCTACAATGTTTCTATTATTTGATTTTGCTTTCACCATATTTATCGATTTTTCATTCCTCAGATTGTTCAAATTCTCAAATTCTTAATTTTTTTACTTTTAGATTTTAAAAAATTCCAAGCTTCTTAGATTTTTTCATAGTTATCGATTTTTCAGACTCTCGATTTCAATAATTCTTGTCAGTTTCTTCGATAGTTTGATGATTCGATTTTGCTTTTTCCTATGTTTCCCAGACTCTTTTCGGCAGTTCTTGGATTCTTTAGTTTTCCCACTACCATATTAGAATCATTAGAGATTTTGGTATTTTCTTTCATCATGTTTTTTCCATAGTAATTGTTTTCTCGGTTTTCAGGGAGCATCAGTACTGGGAACGACCATAATGGATATTAAATGATCATTAAAATAATTCCGCTATTCCGCAACGCGTAAATAGCCATATTTTTCAATTCTCTGGTGTTATGTTATTCAATTTTGCTTTTTTCATGTTTATCGATTTTCGATATTCGATATTCATTTCTCAGATTCTTCATTTAAAGTTTTATATTCATTACTAGCTGACCCGATTAACTTCGTCCCGCCCAGAATAGATTTTTTGTTATGAATACTTTCAAACATTCACGTTTCCTTAATTGGCGAACGTTCGACGCTCTGATTGATCCTTTACAGTTTCCTTTTATTCTAAGTTCCCCAGTACTTCTACCAAATCTCGTCATTATAATATTCTCGTACAATATTCACAATTCTCGTTCAAGACTCTTCAATCGCTTGAAAAAACATGTTTCTCCGTTACATGGAATACATGTTTGATATAAAAAAAAAATGAAATAAAGACAGCACATTTATTTTACTGATAAATCCTGACATTCAAATTTTGGTTCCATTTGCTATATCATTTCTCGAGCTATGCAGAAATTTGTATTTTATTTGTGTGGCAGCCCCACTTAAAGAGGGGAGAGGAGTGTCAAACTACCATAGAAACGTTTCGTGCCCCTAAGACCTCCACAAGCCAAATTTGGCTCTATTTGCTTGATTAGTTCTCGAGTTATACAGAAATTTATGTTTCATTTGTATGGCAGCCCTCGATTATATACTGTCTCCGATTTCTTTTCGCTGAATATAATCGAATCCTGTATATAAACGAGCAAAAAAAATTTGATTCGTTTTTTTGCATGCATTTTTCGTGTTTTTCAATATAACAGCAATTCCAAATGAAATCGTCCTAAAAATGCAGATATTAAAAACTTTTATTTTTGATTCCAATGAAAATGTGTATTTCGTTTTGGGTGGTGGTAACATGAGTTTTTCACAGCAATTGGGAATTTTTCGACTCAAGCGTAAATTTTGAAAAGGGCGTATCGATTTTAGTAAGAGAAATCTTTGATAATTTGGCTCTATTTGCTTGATTAGTTCTCGAGTTATACAGAAATTTATGTTTCATTTGTATGGCAGCCCTCGATTATATACTGTCTCCGATTTCTTTTCGCTGAATATAATCGAATCCTGTATATAAACGAGCAAAAAAAAATTTGATTCGTTTTTTTGCATGCATTTTTCGTGTTTTCAGTAGAACAGCAATTCCAAATGACATCGTCCTAAAAATGCAGATATTAAAAACTTTTATTTTTGATTCCAATGAAAATGTGTATTTCGTTTTGGGTGGTGGTAACATGAGTTTTTCACAGCAATTGGGAATTTTTTGACTCAAGCGTAAATTTTGAAATGGGGCTATCGATTTTAGTAAGAGAAATCTTTGATAATTTATATCTCAAAAACTATGAGTCGTACCGAAATAGTGTCTTAGAAAGAGTTATAGAGTATTGATGGTTGAATATGAAAAAAATGTACACCGAGAAAAAAAAATTAGTACTCTTTTTTTATTTACAAAATAAAAATTCAATTTGCAATATCCAAAATACATATTTTTTTAATTTTTTTTATTTTTTCATACAAAATAGAAGTCATGCAGAAAATTTAAAAAATGGGCCCAAGATGGTAAAACTATTTTTGACAAACTTTGTGGAACATCGAATTTTTAGGAATTTTCGAAACTTCGAATTTTTGTATGTTAACAATCATTTTTAGCCACAAATTATGAATCCTAATGTGATTTAAAAAAAAAGGTTATTCTCAATCTTCTTCTAAATGTAGCCATTCTCGAAATATTAAAAAAAATTCTAATTTATTGTCTTTTTTATAGTAAATAATCCCTTTTAATATGCTTGTCGTTTTATACCGTCATGTTCATGAAACTTCATGAATTTGCTTATAATTTCCAACAACTTTTCCAAATACATCATCATGGTTTATTTTTTGACTCAAGCGTAACTTTTAAAAAGGGCGTATCGATTTGAGTAAGAGAAATCTTTGATAATTTACATCTCAAAAGATATGAGTCGTACCGAAATAGTGTGTCAGGAAGAGTTATAGAGTATTGTTGGCCTAATTTGAAAAAAATATACACTGAGAAGAAAAATTAGTACTCTTTTTTTTATTTACAAAATAAAATTTTAATTTGCGATGTCAAAAAATATGTTTTTTTTTTATTTTTTTCATTTTTTTCATATAAAATAGAAGTCATGTAGAAAATTTAAAAAATGGGCCGAAGATGGTAAAACTATTTTTGACGAACTTTGTGGAACATCGAATTTTTATGAATTTTCGAAACTTCGAGTTTTTGTATGTTAGCAGTCATTTTGAATCACAAATTATGAATCCTGATTTTATTTAAAACAAAACAAACGTTATTATCAATCTCCTTCTAAATGTAGCCATTCTCGAAATATTTAAAAGAATAATTGTAATTTATTGCCTTTTCAATAGTCAATAGGCCCTTTAAATATGTTTGTCGTGTTATACCATCATGTTCATGAGATTTTATGAATTCGCTTACAATTTCCAACAACTTTTCCAAATACATCGTTATGGTAAAGACATATGTTTAGGAGTTACGTAACGAAACATTCGAAGACATGTGGGTTAATACGTACGTAGCGAAACTAAAAAAAACAAAGTCTGGACTTGAGTCGGGATGTTATTCGCACTTTCTCCCGACTCATGTCCAATCACTGTTCGTTAGACGAACTCTTTCGTTTTAATCTTGCCGATGGCAATATCTGTGCTTGTGGCCAAGGTTACCACGACATCGAACACGTTTTTTGGTCGTGCGAGGAGTATCTTGTTGCCAGATCGAATTTAGAAAACTCTCTTCGGGCTAGAGGAAGGCAGCCCAATGTGCCGGTGAGAGATGTGTTGGCTCGGTTAGACCTTGATTACATGTCCCAAATATATGTCTTCCTAAAAGCTATCGATCTTCGTGTGTGATTGTCCTTATATCCTTATATTCTCCTTTTCCTTTTCCTTCGCGAGAAATCAAATCCCTTCTTACTAACAATAGAATAAGGTGAAATGTAAATACATATTAGATATAAGATAGGCTTAAGAAGTGAGTATGATGAATATGAGTGCGATTGTGAGTGTGAACATTGTCAACATATCCTTATATCCCATCCTTTTCCTGAAACAAAATGTCACCCTTCTAAACTCGAGGAAACCGCGAGTAATCGGTTCTCTACTTCATTAACATTAGAATTAATAAAAAATGTTTATATATACTTGTAACTATACAGATAGGAGTTTGGCTCCTTTAAACTTATGTAGCTGAGCCTGTAAAAATAAACGATTTATTAAAAAAAAAAATTATTGCTAACATACAAAAATTCGAAGTTTCGAAAATTCCTAAAAATTCGATGTTCCACAAAGTTCGTCGAAAATAGTTTTACCATCTTCGGCCCATTTTTTAAATTTTCTGCATGACTTCTATTTTGTATGAAAAAAATTTAAAAAAAAATTAAAAATATGAATTTTGGATATTGCAAATTGAATTTTTATTTTAATGGTTGAATATGAAAAAAAAATGTACACTGAGAAAAGAAATTAGTACTCTTTTTTTATTTACAATACTCTATAACTCTTTTTAAGACAATATTTCGGTACGACTCATAGTTTTTGAGATATAAATTATCAAAGATTTCTCTTACTCAACTCGATACGCCCTTTTCAAAAGTTTCGCTTGAGTCAAAAAATTTCTAATTGCTGTGGAAAACTCATATTTTCTCTAACCCAAACGGAATACACACTTTTATTCGAATCAAAAATACTCATGATTTGTCATTTGTCGATTTCATTTGGAATTACTCATCAAAGAAGAATTTGATTTTTGATTCATCCCCTTAAAGTCAGAAAACACATGAAAAAAATAAATTTATCCAGAATCTCCCAAGAGGTGATAGACGATCGTATTCGATGAAAAATATCCTTTTACGCATATGCAAGAATTTCCACAATGGCAGAGTTATAGAACTTTTTTTTGTTACAGACTCTGGCTCTACATTAAAAAGTACGCTACGGAAGAGAATTCTGTTGCTTTCATTTGAAAGATGGGAAAATTTAGCACAGGCTATAGTAGTGGTACATCTAAATTAGTGGATTTAAATAACATTTTGGAAATGAAAACTTAAAAGTTAGTTATTTTTAATGTGCTCTTATTTATTTTATACTAAAAATGCATATTAAACGAGATTGTTTCTATCGATTAAATTGAAGATCCTTCTACAAATTATTCTTTGACTCCCAAATTCTATCTTTCTTAATTTCACTGCAATATCGAAATAAACAATTGTTAAAATTCAATCAAAATCATCAAAATTCCCACTGTACACACTTAAATTTCACCTTAACTTTAAATGGTTATTCGAGGTTATTATTCTACGCACAGATATGATGCATTTCCAAATGAAAGCGAACTAAACCATTTTGAAAACATGTATTTTCGATTCCAACGAATGTTTGTATTGAGATTAACAAAGAGTTTTTTTTTGTTTTAAATCACATTAGGATTTATAATTTGTGCCTGAAAATGATGGTCAACATGCATAAATTCCAAGTTACGAAAATTTATGAAAAATCAATATTCCACAAAGTTCATCAAAAATAATTTTGCCATCTTGTATCCATTTTTCAATTTTCTACATAACTTCTATTTTATTTAAAAAAATAAAAAAAATATGTATTTTAGATATTGCAAATTTAAGTCTTTTTTGTAAAAAGAGTACTATTTTTTCTCTATGTATATTTTTTTCACGTTTGGACATCAATACTCTCTAACTTTTTTTAAGACACTATTTCGGTAGGACTCATACTTTTTGAGATATAAAGTATCAAAGATTTCTCTTACTAAAATCGATACGACTTTTTCAAAAGTTACACTTCAGTCAAAAAAAATCCCAAATGCTGTGAAAAACTCCTACTTCCTCCAACCCAAACGGAATACAAGCTTTCATTCGAATTAGAAATACTCATGTTTTGTCATTTGTCGATTTCATTTGGAATTGCTGTATGTGCAAATTTTTCATTTCTCGAACCTTTCAATATTTCTGTTCTGCACATATTTGATTCTTATTTGTGTTTTATTCTTAGTTTGGAAAATTTTCACAGTTTGTGGTATTGTGATTGTTCGATTTTATTTTATATTTCAAACATACTATTATTTGATTCTTGTATTACCTGATTCTGTGATTCTCTTGTGCTTCTTTTTATTCGATTTTGCTTTTTTCACATCTTTCGATTGTACATTTCTCAAGATCTTCGATTCATCTATTCTATAGTTATTTAATTGTTCGATTTTTTCATGATTATTAATTTTATTCCTCGATTTACAGGCTATTGAACTCATAGATATAAGATTTATTGATTTCCTGGGGTTTCAATCATGCGATTTCGCTTTTCTTATATTCAGCGATTTTTTATCTATCAAAATCTTCTCTGTTTTCTGTTATTTCTATTTATTTTTTCGTTATTCTGACTTCTCTGTTCTTGATTTTTCAGTTTTCTTGGCCTCTTTCAAATTTTTTACTCTTAAATTAAACATTCTTCGATTTTTTCATGGCTGTTGATTCTTCAATTTCACGATTTTTAATTACTCGACTCATGCACTACCGATTTCTTCGAGTCGTTGACGCTTTTATTTCACATTCTTCGTGTTTTGATTGGAATTTTCAACCCAAAGGCTTTTGGATCTTTCTATTCGTCGGTGCTTCAATTTTTCCATACTTTATCTTTCTCAATTCTCAATTGGTTTCTCGACTATTCTTCTTTCCGATCACTTGATTTTACGTTTTTTTTATTCCTCATTTAATCTATTTCTGTTCTTCAACTTTTTCCCCGAGTCCCCGATTGTGCATCGACTAACTCCTCGAGTTATGGATGCACTGACTTTTTGTTCTTGTGTTTATAGATATAGATATAGGTTATTCTGTTTCTATATTCTTAGTATCGATTCGTCGATTTTTCGATTATTCGATGATTCGATTGTAAAGTTCTCCAATTCTCTGATGCTTTTATCATTCGGTTTTGCTTTTCTCGTACTTGTTGATACTTCATTACTCAAATTCAATGTTAAATATTATTATATATTTTCTGATAATATTAAACTTCTTTATAAATAGAAATGATTTGCTGTCCGCATTTAACTCGATTTAACTCGAAAACGGATCAACGGATTTGAATATTTTTTTGTAGTTTGATGTAGCTATGCGCAGTGGCGATATCGTAACCAATGAGGTTTTACCGAGGTGCGATTATTGCTAGTTAAAAAAGGCTTGATGCGTAATGAGTTGCACCAAGTTTATATACTAAAAAAGTTTATAAAATCAATTGGGAAGCTGTGTGAATTCGGGATGTTAGTAAACCAAATATATTTTTAAGAAGGAACGCGATTGCTCGCTGGGCTATTCACATAGTTTTCTTGAAAATATTGCAAAAAAAATGAAAAATAAATTTTTAAAATTATTTTTTCAGTGTAATTTTTTCCTTAAACATTTTTTGGTATTTTTTTTGAAAATTTATTTTCCTACATTTCTTTGACCAGAATCATCAAAATTCCCACTGTACACACTTAAATTTCACCTTAACTTTAAATGGTTATTCGAGGTTATTATTCTACGCACAGATATGATGCATTTCCAAATGAAAGCGAACTAAACCATTTTGAAAACATGTATTTTCGATTCCAACGAATGTTTGTATTGAGATTAACAAAGAGTTTTTTTTTGTTTTAAATCACATTAGGATTTATAATTTGTGCCTGAAAATGATGGTCAACATGCATAAATTCCAAGTTACGAAAATTTATGAAAAATCAATATTCCACAAAGTTCATCAAAAATAATTTTGCCATCTTGTATCCATTTTTCAATTTTCTACATAACTTCTATTTTATTTAAAAAAATAAAAAAAATATGTATTTTAGATATTGCAAATTTAAGTCTTTTTTGTAAAAAGAGTACTATTTTTTCTCTATGTATATTTTTTTCACGTTTGGACATCAATACTCTCTAACTTTTTTTAAGACACTATTTCGGTAGGACTCATACTTTTTGAGATATAAAGTATCAAAGATTTCTCTTACTAAAATCGATACGACTTTTTCAAAAGTTACACTTCAGTCAAAAAAAATCCCAAATGCTGTGAAAAACTCCTACTTCCTCCAACCCAAACGGAATACAAGCTTTCATTCGAATTAGAAATACTCATGTTTTGTCATTTGTCGATTTCATTTGGAATTGCTGTATGTGCAAATTTTTCATTTCTCGAACCTTTCAATATTTCTGTTCTGCACATATTTGATTCTTATTTGTGTTTTATTCTTAGTTTGGAAAATTTTCACAGTTTGTGGTATTGTGATTGTTCGATTTTATTTTATATTTCAAACATACTATTATTTGATTCTTGTATTACCTGATTCTGTGATTCTCTTGTGCTTCTTTTTATTCGATTTTGCTTTTTTCACATCTTTCGATTGTACATTTCTCAAGATCTTCGATTCATCTATTCTATAGTTATTTAATTGTTCGATTTTTTCATGATTATTAATTTTATTCCTCGATTTACAGGCTATTGAACTCATAGATATAAGATTTATTGATTTCCTGGGGTTTCAATCATGCGATTTCGCTTTTCTTATATTCAGCGATTTTTTATCTATCAAAATCTTCTCTGTTTTCTGTTATTTCTATTTATTTTTTCGTTATTCTGACTTCTCTGTTCTTGATTTTTCAGTTTTCTTGGCCTCTTTCAAATTTTTTACTCTTAAATTAAACATTCTTCGATTTTTTCATGGCTGTTGATTCTTCAATTTCACGATTTTTAATTACTCGACTCATGCACTACCGATTTCTTCGAGTCGTTGACGCTTTTATTTCACATTCTTCGTGTTTTGATTGGAATTTTCAACCCAAAGGCTTTTGGATCTTTCTATTCGTCGGTGCTTCAATTTTTCCATACTTTATCTTTCTCAATTCTCAATTGGTTTCTCGACTATTCTTCTTTCCGATCACTTGATTTTACGTTTTTTTTATTCCTCATTTAATCTATTTCTGTTCTTCAACTTTTTCCCCGAGTCCCCGATTGTGCATCGACTAACTCCTCGAGTTATGGATGCACTGACTTTTTGTTCTTGTGTTTATAGATATAGATATAGGTTATTCTGTTTCTATATTCTTAGTATCGATTCGTCGATTTTTCGATTATTCGATGATTCGATTGTAAAGTTCTCCAATTCTCTGATGCTTTTATCATTCGGTTTTGCTTTTCTCGTACTTGTTGATACTTCATTACTCAAATTCAATGTTAAATATTATTATATATTTTCTGATAATATTAAACTTCTTTATAAATAGAAATGATTTGCTGTCCGCATTTAACTCGATTTAACTCGAAAACGGATCAACGGATTTGAATATTTTTTTGTAGTTTGATGTAGCTATGCGCAGTGGCGATATCGTAACCAATGAGGTTTTACCGAGGTGCGATTATTGCTAGTTAAAAAAGGCTTGATGCGTAATGAGTTGCACCAAGTTTATATACTAAAAAAGTTTATAAAATCAATTGGGAAGCTGTGTGAATTCGGGATGTTAGTAAACCAAATATATTTTTAAGAAGGAACGCGATTGCTCGCTGGGCTATTCACATAGTTTTCTTGAAAATATTGCAAAAAAAATGAAAAATAAATTTTTAAAATTATTTTTTCAGTGTAATTTTTTCCTTAAACATTTTTTGGTATTTTTTTTGAAAATTTATTTTCCTACATTTCTTTGACCAGAATTTTGTAGATAATATAGCTTTTGAGTCATAATTTTTTGTAAAATACAAAAAATTATGACTCAAAAAGTATTCTAATTCTTTTTCGAATATTTCAAGTAAAGTTGCTTAAATGACCAATGTCTTTAAATCCACAACGTTCCACTGCTATCTGAGATGACGATGCCAACTTCTAAGACGAGTTGGCCTGCAAACCGTCAGAGGGAATCATATTTCTTTCCAAAGAATAATTCCACCGCACGACGCGAGCAATCGGCACAGCACAAATGTTCTTACAGTTACCTTAAGTTTAAACACGTCATATTAGCTAACCGTTATCGAGAGTGTAACTAACTTCAAATATTAAATTCCCCTCTCTCTATCTCTTTCTCTTTCTCTTTCTCGATCCAACGTGACATCGAAGAAAGAAATCATACCATGTAAGCTCAAGCCCGGATTGTTTGCAAAAAAGGTACTTGTTAGATTGGAAGAATGTGAGCGACGAATAAAATTGGAAGAAAATCTACCTATTCTATTCGTTACATTGTTTACTTGTTTTACTATTTTCACTACATATGTAATATTAACGTTCAAAATGTTTCTTTTTTCCACTTGAAACCTTGAAATGGGTCTCTATATTGAAAGATAATACGTGAGAAAGCTTTAAGAGATATAAAAAGAAATATAAAGATATACAGCCATTCCATGTGAAATCGATATAGTGATTCTCAGATTTTCGTGAGAAGTGGTAATTTTGTTCCTTTCTGCAAAATATTATACCCGTATTTTTTTTCATTTTTTATTTGGATGCTCATTTCTATTTTAGGGTGGTCCGAGAAAGCATTTTTTTCACCTTTTTTCAAAAACAAAATTTTCAAAAATTCATAACTTCTGAACTACCCGACATCGGTTTGACGATCAACATATCAGATTGAAGCCAATTAACTAGCTTCTTTGAAAAAATACTATATATCATAAAACAGTTGATTTTGTTTCAGTAATTTTTGATTGTATTTGTTCTTTATAGTTTACATGGTCTCGGGAACAAGGGCGCTATATTTTTCTATATTTTTTTCTTGAAAGCTGAGATTTTTTCACATCACATATCCGAATATCGGAGAGGTGTTTTTTTCGTTTTTGAGCTATGATTTTTCATGTTAACGTGTTAACATATTGATTTTTCCAAATCTTCGTTCAATATTCCTGTGCGACTAGACTACAACTATGCGACTAGAATCCAAGTGCGGACCAACTCATTGGCTTTAAATTGACATATCGATCATCTGAATCGGCTCAGCAGTTCAAAAGTTATGAATTTTTGAAAATCATTTTGGGAAAAATGGAGATAAATGATTTACACATTCCGTTTTCATGCAATTATTTTTCCCGAAGTTACTGCGTTTTAAATATCACATTGAAATTTAGATTCCTCTACGTTCTTCGTCATTCATGATAATTTTTTTTTATAAGAAATAAGAAAAGTTCATAAAAACGTTTAGAAAATTAAAAAAATCATTAAAATGTATACTTAAAAAATTAGGCATTAGAAAAGTAGAACTATAAAAGAATTGAGAAATTGAGGAAATTTATGTGGAAAAATTTCCTATAATTTTCAATATTTTCAAACTGCAAACATGAGGGAAAAAATCAAAAAATTAAATAAATAATTAGAAAATTGAAATTTTGGAACATTCGAAGAATTTAGAAGATTTGAAAAAAACAAAAAAGTTGTTAAATTCAAAGAATTCAAAAAACCCTAAACGTTAACAAAATTTAAAAAGAATTAAATATACTATTCTTTTTAAATTTTGTTAACGTTCAGGGTTTTTTGAATTCTTTGAATTTAACAACTTTTTTGTTTTTTTCAAATCTTCCAAATTCTTCGAATGTTCCAAAATTTCAATTATTTATTTAATTTTTCGATTTAAAAAAATAAAAAAAAATTAGAAAAAATTGAAAGAAGAAAATTCAAACAAAAAATCAGAATATTTGTAAAATTCCTAAAATTGAGAAATTTAAATGATAAAATTGAAATTCTATTTTAAATTTTAAATTTTCATTCAAAATATTCAGAATATTTAGAAATTAAAAAAAAAACAAAAATCAAATGTGCCGAAAATTCCAATAATTTGGAGTTCAGGAAATTTCAAATTATGCAACATAGAAACTCAAAAAAGTGAAATTCAGAGAAGTTTAGATTCAGAAAATCTGAGAATTTAAATAAAATAGAAATTGGAATAAAATGCGAATTTTAAAAATTCGGCGAATTGAAATAAATTCAGAAAATTTTATGTTTGGAACATTTGCAAAATCAAAAATTTCATATTAAAGAAAAAATATGTTTAGAAAATTAAATATTAAACTCAAAAAGTGAACATTGAAAAAACATAAAATTAAAGAATAATAAAATTAAAACAACTAGAAATAAAAATGAAAACAATTGGAAATTTAAACAAAAACAGAAATGGAAGAAATTACAAATTTCAAGTTTAGAAAATTGAAAATTATGCAAAATAAAAACTAGAAAAAAGTGAAATTCAAAGAAGTTCAAATTCGTAAAATTTGAAAATTCAAATAAGATAGAAATTGAAAAAAATGCAAAAAATCAAAATTCGTCGAATTAAAAAAAATAATTTTAAATTCAGAAATTAGATATTTAAAAAAACATATGCTTAGAAAATACAATATTTAAAAAAAAAAAACAAAAAATAAAATCGGAAATTCGAAAACAAATTTTTTTCAAAATTTAAAATTTGAAATAAAAAAAAGTGGAAATTCAAAACATGAACATTTAAAAGAAAACAGAAAATTAAAGAATAAAAAAATCAAAACAACGAGAAATGAAAATGAAACCAATTTGAAATTTAAACAAAAATATAAATGGATTGAAATTACATTGAAATTACAAATTTCTTAAATGGAACAGTCTAAAGAAAAAATGGTGCAATCCCAGAAATTGACGATTCAAAAAATGGGATTTTCAGAAAAATTAAAATTCTAAGAAATTGTAGATGAGAAAAGGCGACAACAAAAAAAGAAAATTCGAAAAAAAAACATAGATTCAAAGTGAGTATTTGTCTGTTGAAAATGATAGAGCACATTATTTTTGATTTTTTGTCATTTTAGCGTTCTTATAGTCCATCCAATTTGGAAAAACTCCATGAAATTCAAAATTGGAAACCATCTTTCTGATTTAGAAATCGGCAAAACGATTAAGAGCTAGTTTTAATTTATTTTCGCATAATGTCTTGCGTATACTATTTTTTATATCGATGTAAAAACATTACCAATCAAATATTCAGGTTGGCATTAATTTGTATCTGTGTGCTTTTAATCACCAAGAACAGCTATTGTTTGGTCAATATATGACTAATAATATATGGTCCAATACTTAAAAGTTTCCTAAGGTTTCCGAGCAAAACTTTTCAAATTTTGTATTAAATGTTCCGAGTCAAATGTTAATGTACGGAATGTTGTTTGATGTAAGGTCGTCATGTGAAATACTGTGAGATTCAACTAACTTATAGTTATGAAAACAAAGGATTGTTCTCGTTGGATCCCATATAATCTGACAAACCCTCAAAAGGAAAAAAAATTAAAAACACAATCACGATGCTCCAAAAGACGTTCTCAGATCTTCCTTCCGAGCAGAAACTCAGCAAGGGCAAAAATAGTGTGCTAAGCCAGAACAAATCCACATTGTTTCAATGATTAAAACTACGATTCCACCTGTAGACCATCTAAGTTTTAGAGCTCGTTAATTCAGATCTACAACACAACATAGATATTTAATTCCTACCTTTTCCAGAGAACAACGGTGATAAACAATCATTGTTTATACATCATTAGCCTTCAGATAGACAGAGGAAGCGGAAAATATTGCTAGGACTAACGAGTCTCCTGAAAAATTAATCAAGCTATCTGCCGCGAACACACGAGACCTCCCCCAAAGAGGAAGCTTGCCTATTCAGGTCCTTACGCTTATGCCAGCGGGATCCCATTCTTGATTACATTGTGCCGCTGGAATTCTATCCTATCTCTACGCGCAACAATGTTTTATTCAAAACGAAAGACAAATGCGTTCGTTGATGACGAACCGTATTTGCCACCCCCGCGGTAGACAGAGAGCGGAACACCTCCGGAACGCATCATCATAACATAATGAGCGCCACGGGTGAACAGGATTTAAGCTTTAAGCATATTTTGTTTATTTCTTCGCCGTGGAATTGTACGAGCGGCGTTTTTCAAACAGGTGAGGCTCCCCCTCTGGGGGCGAGTCGCGACAGTGGCCGTCACACTTGACGTTAATTTTTAATTTCTCATTCTGAGCACCTTGCGTGCGAGCAGTCCAAACGACACGGGGGACCGCACACAGAATGATTTATGAATGCTGCTTGCATTCCAAAGGACTTCATTCCGCCCCCCGTGGCGGCAACGAAAGGGTGGAGCTCAAGTCGTGTGTTTCTCCCACACACATAGCAGAATGCAGCGGTCGAACAGAATCAGACGACGCCGCCGAGAAGTAATCCGTACGTAATTGATGACGCCATTAATTATTATCGTTCAGCGAGGTTAAAACAACTGCGAGCGCCGCCGACTAAGGAAAACGTAAGCTCCGTTGGGATGTAACAATGTGACAAACTGGTGACAGTAAACTGCGACAGTTAACACACAGCATCCCGAGGAGTGGTTATTGATGGAGCCTAGGTTACAATGGGTTGAAAAATTGCTCCGGGACGATAAACTGTCTGTGGCGCACCGAAGGCAATTGTGGTGTTTAGAAATTTTAACGTTTCTATTTTTCAACTGAATTTGATTGAAAATTTAAAAATTGATTGAAAAAAAAATTACGAAGATAAAAAAATGACGACGAACGACTAATAGAGCTTTCTATAAAAGTAGTTTTATAGAAAGCTCTATTAGCATCCAAAATAGTACATTAGTAGTTGAAAAAAGTTTGAAGAAAGGTTATGGAAGACCGAGATAAAAAAAATTATAGATATACAGGTCGGACTCGATTATCCGGAGTATTGATTTTTTTTTTTCACTCCGGATCATCGAATCCTTCGGATAATCGAATCAAAACTATTTTTTTTCTTTATTTGTTTTTCTTCAAAAATCATGATTGTTACGCCACTGTACATGTAATAGCTACTTAAACTTCACCTTAACATTGAAAGTAAGGAATTTCTTCATGCAACAAGTCATATTTGAAATATTAAAAAAATATTATTTTCCAAACTGAGTATAATCAAGTCCCAAATTGTATATAATCGAATCACATATAATCGAGTATGTATATATTCGAGTCCGACCTGTATTGTATTCTATTAGTCAAATCATTTCATTTGATACCAATATTGAGGGGATTGCGAAAAATACATAGTTGACCATTTTGTGGTGGCGACCTTCTCGAATTTATGTTGTTCATAGTGTAGTGTATTCTCCAAATCAAGCCATTCAGCCATTTTTTTGCGGCGGCCAAATTGAATTTTTCAAGATCATGGAATACGCAGTTTTATAATGACAGTAGAATTAAATGTATGTTCCAAATTTCAGATCAATCATTCAACAGGAACGGGGTCAATTTTCTATTAATGTGGGACAACCCAACAAACATTCAAACATACATAGAAACAGGTCAAGCTGAATGAAACTATTCAAAAAGTAATTAGTTGTTTGGGGGCTGCGGCCATCTTGAAATTGGATTTTTTATTATCTGCTATGTTCGACTAGTCGAGAACTTTCTTTTGATACATTTTTGGGCATTTTTCACAATAAACTGTGATCTACTAGTCAAGCCTTTTCATTTGATACCCACATTGATGGGGTTCTGAGAAAAGATGTAATCCGCCATTTTGTAGTGGCCGCCATCTTAGATTTGCATTTTTCATAAATAACTGTATTCTACTTGTCAAGCCCTTTCATTTGATATCCATATTGATGGGGTTGTGAAAAAAATATATATGGCGCCATTTTGCCCTGACGGCCATTTTGGATTTGCACTTTTCATAAATAACTGTGTTCTACTAGCCAAGCCCTTTCATTTGATACCCATATTGATGGGGTTCTGAGAAAATATGAAATCCACCATTTTGTAGTGGCCGCTTCTTGGATTTGCATTTTTCATAAATAACTGTATTCTACTAGTCAAGCCCTTTCGTTTGATACCCATATTGGTGGGGTTCTGGGGAAATATGAAATCCGCCATTTTGTAGTGGCCGCATCTTGGATTTGCATTTTTCATAAATAACTGTATTCTACTAGTCAAGCCCTTTCTTTTGATACCCATATTAGCTATTCAATATAGAATTATTATACAAATTACTCATAATTTCCGAAAATCAAAAATAAAATACTCCGGATAATCGAGTCTTAAATTCCGGATAATCAAATCCCGGATAATCGAGTCCGACCTGTATTAGTAAATAATGTTCCAATCAAAACCATTCCAGTGAAAATTTATAAAAACAATTAGAACAATTAACCATTGATGGATTCGATTATTGAAAAACGGAAATTAAAACGTATTGTATTCATGATTGTTAACTCGTAATTGTAAAAATTCGAAAAAGACAAATAAAGATACAAAAAACAACAGGGAAATCAACAGAGTTAGATTGAAAAAAATCATGATTTCTTCAGAAATGAAAAAGTAGGTACAGAAAAAAGTATAACCGAAAAACAAAACATGAAACGATGAGAAATATATTTCTCGAAAAAGATACAGAACACTAAATCATTAAAATGTGAACCTACGGTATAACGTGAACTAGCAAATTAAAATAATTCCAGCAAAACATAAATTTACGAAGAACAATCATTACAAAAAAATGAACACAGAGCGTAAAGTAGACGAGGAAAATAGAAAAGACGAGAACTAAAAATATTTTATCGCATTCATATAATAAAATAATATACTAATAGCAATATGAAAAATGAAAAACAAAATTTTTAGTACGGATTTCTTTTTTTTTTTTTTTTTATCTGTATTATAGTGATTTTCAACTCATTAGGCTGGTTCGTCACTTTTACTTCCATTTTTGGAAGAATGTCGGGAGTGAGAATTGAACTCGTGACCTTTAGCGTGAGAGGCATGGATGTTACCACTACGCCAGATCGCCTCCACAGTACGGATTTCTGCTACAGTAATGATACATGATTAATGTATTGTTGACAAATTGTGATTAAGATTTGAGGAAGAAACTCTGCAAATCTAAATCTAAAAAATAACGAGATTGAACAAAATCAAACTGATAAATCAAATGTCAGAAAGTGGAAGTTCTGAAAAAGGAATAATAAAAATAACTCATACATGAAATATATGAAATGATGTATGAAATATCAACAATTATGTATCATAGAAACCTTTACATCTTCTTCTTAAATAGCTCTAACGTTCCTAGAGGAACTTCGCCGTCTCAACTCGTATTACTTGCGTCATTTTATTAGTACTTAGTTGAGATTTCTATGCCAAATAACACGCCTTGAATGAATCCCGAGTGGCAAGCTCTAGAATACGCGTGACCACAGTGCAAGTCGGAGAAAATTTCATTGACAAAAAATTCCTTCGACCAGAACGGGAGTCGAACCCGATCCCCCGGCATGATAATATGTGACGCTAACCACTCGGCCACGTGAATACTAACTTAATAATCTTCGAAATTGCGAACCAAGGGAAACAGACGAATCGACAGAAATTTTATTATAAAAATTAATACAATTATAACAACACAGTATCTTCGAATAAAATGGATAAAAAAACATAAAGGTATAAATATACCTTGTAATTAAAAACGGAATAAAATATAGTAACAATTTAAAAGATTGAGAAAAAAATAAAATACATTTTAAAAACACAATAAAACAATTTCAATTAAGAAAATTGAAATTTATCTCTTTTTCTGCCAATGAAAGTTCATAATAACAAAAAAGAAAAACAAACGGGCAACCGATAAATTGACAACTAAAAGTACATAATTTGTATTTAAGTCTAAAATTTACTAAAAACCTCTTGAAAGTGAATACAACAGCAATGGCAATATAATGTCAATTAGAAAATAAAATCTAGGAGAAAATTAAAATTAAAATACGATAAACACATTAAGAGAATGAAAAAATAGAAAGATATTATTCACAGGTATTAGAAGATGGAACATGTTAAGAAGAAAAATGAAATTGCTGGGTTCACTTTTTGGGAAAACCCCTCAACCCCTAAACATAAAACCTTAAATCAACATAAAACGATAGTTTAAAATTGAAAAATATAGTGAGAATAGAGAAAAATGCACCTAGGACTATACCAATAAAAGAATGACTCAAGGAAAATGAATGTTTTCATTCCATTTCGTGAATGCAAAGAATAGATAACGTATTGCAATGATTGGATATTACTGTGACAACAAAAAATATTAATAAAATTCAATACATTTGAAATTCGAAAATCTGAAAATCTGATTAAAACATTTTCAAATTAGGAGATTTGGAAAAATGATGGTTCAAAATATAAAAATTTAGAAATCTTATGAAATAGAAATTTGAGAATATTTCGAAATGAATATTCTAAAAATCTAAAATAAAAAAAACAAATATTACAAAATTCAAAGAATTCAAATACTTGAAAATTGTGAAATGTAGAAATTGAAAAAATTCAAATTTAAAACAGAAGAAAAACTGGAATTTTAAAAAATCTAAAAGGGTATTTTAAAATCAAAATAAAATAAAAGTTTAAAACATTTGAATTTGGAAAAATTGAAAGTTTAAATAAAAAGAAAACACATTAAAAATTCAAAATATCTAAAAATAAAACATTCGAAATTTTTTAATGAATTATAAATAATTATTTATAAATTATAAAATAATAAAATATTTAAAGTATGTACAATTTGTAGAATGGAAAATTCCGAAATTTGAAACAAAAGAAATTCAATGAAAAAAAGAGATTCGAAGAAAAAAAAAATAAACATCAAATAAAAATAAAAGTATAAAAAATAAAATTCTTCTTCTCAAATGGGGATCAACATAGGGTAGGAGCCTGCCTGTTGGTCTCAAATGTTCCTATCTCACGCCTCCACGAAGATCATATGACGACATTTTTAGATCGGGCGTGAACTGGAAACACACACCTGGTCTTGGCTCCGAGAACGGGTGTCGAAAGTGG
Organism: Toxorhynchites rutilus septentrionalis; assembly: GCF_029784135.1. Lineage (NCBI taxonomy): Eukaryota > Metazoa > Arthropoda > Insecta > Diptera > Culicidae > Toxorhynchites > Toxorhynchites rutilus. The sequence goes on along the minus strand of NC_073744.1, from coordinate 160,274,113 downwards.
CTAAGTGAGGGGGTGCGAGCGAGTCAGAGCGCTATATCTCTCCCGGGGAAGGCCTCCCGGGTCATGGAGGCCTTGCCAACCCGCTGTCTCCCGGGCAAAGGAGATACACCCAGAAAATGGAGCTACGTTCACGAAGAGTAATTAGAATGCGATCACCCGAGGAGGGTCCCCGAACTGGAGCTGGTCCTGGAACGGGCGTAAGAGCGAGCGGCCAGCGGCTGGAGGGCGATGTGCAAGAGCGGGCCACCAGCCGGGTTCAACCCGAAGAGCTACCGCCACACGGAAACAGCAGTCATCGACATCACCCAAGAAACGCTGCGCCTACGAGACGTGTTGCGACTGCCAGACGACAGTCGTCCACACTTGTGGGTACCACTAGGCGCCGGATCATGTGGACACACGAAATGAATGAATTCGTGATCCGCGCCTATTACATCTGCACTGCTTTGGAGACGGACATGAGCGGTCGCCCTCGAATACTAACAATGTTCGAGGAAGCGTATCCAGAGTTCGTCGGGAGGCTTGATCAGAACGCGATGAACGCGAGGCGTAGAGCGATAGTACGCAACAACATGCTCTCCCAAACGCAAATCGACGAGATCAAGCAGCAGGTGCAGAGAGAAATAAGCTCCAGGAACGACAGAGCAAGCGATGTGTCGAGACGAAGTTCAGTACGGCTGAGCAATTCATTCGCGAGTGGGGCACGCGAATCAGCACCAGTGGAGGCCACAGTACTACAACCCCCTGAGCCGGAAGACCCACAGCCAGATCAACAACTACTACGCGATCTGGTCTTCCACTACGACGAGGCGATCTCACAGTTCCGCGACACAGACCCATTGTCGCGCCCCAGGATCCCGAAGTTGCAGCATTCCCGCAGGCTGACAAGTGCAGTAAAGCTCATGAACGAGCACGTTCTTCCGCTGCACTTGGTTGATGCTGAGAACATGGAGGAGCTGCAACTGAAAGTTTACTGTGCTGCTGTGGCGACCGCCAAAAGTTTAGGATACCGTATTAGGCCAAGAGGCGGACTGCTCCAACATCTCCGTGAAAGGCGTGAGCCTCCATGGCGAAGGAGATTGGAGCAACGGATCCTAAACAAGCGCGCCGCAATTGGAAGACTGATGGCGTACAAAAGAGGCAACAGATCGGCGAAATTATGTCGCCAAGTTGCTGTGATCGTGCGGCCTACTGAACTTCGCCACCTGGGAGCTCACCAGCTGACGGAAAAACTCGACACACTGGTACAGCAATTGAGCGTCCTAACTAAACGGCTGAAACGTTACTCTGACTCTGCAAAGCGCCAGGAACAAAATCGGATGTTCAGAGATAACGAAAAAGCGTTCTACGACCACATTAGCGACGAGAAGCCCGACTACCGCGAAGGTTTGCCAGATATTAGCGATGTGACGAACTTCTGGGCTGGTATTTGGGAGACCCCAGTACAACATCGCGACGGGCAAATGTGGTTAAGACGGGAGGAGGAGAGTTGTGGTGAAATTGGAGAGATGCCAGCTATCATCGTCGAAGAGAACGATGTCCGCGAAGCCTCGCGGTACCTGAGGAACTGGGCAGCACCGGGCTCCGATGGTGTTCAGAACTTCTGGCACAGGAAGCTGACCGTCGCACATCAAAAGATAACTGAGAGCTTCAACAAGGTGCTACGTGACCCACACAACCTCCCTGAATTCGCCACTCGTGGCGTCACATTCCTCCTCCCGAAAGACAGCAACACATTGAACCCATCAAAGTACAGGCCGATAACGTGCCTATCGAGTCTGTACAAGATATTAAGCAGCATCATAACCGCCAAAGTTTCTGCCCACTGCGAACAACACCATATCATTGCAGAAGAGCAGAAAGGATGCAGAAAAAATACGCATGGCTGCAAAGACCAGGCCATCATCGACGCAGCCATAGTCGGCCAGGCGGTTTATAACCAGCGGAACCTAAGCATGGCCTATATCGATTACAGGAAGGCTTATGACTCCATACCTCACTCGTTTCTCGTCCGGGTATTGGAGCTCTACAAAATTGATCCCGTCGTCGTTAGGTTCCTGCAGCATGCGATGAGGCAGTGGAGCACGTCTCTGCACCTTAGTGATGGGGAAAATGTGTTGCAGTCTAGAACGCTGCAGATAAAGAGGGGGATATTCCAAGGCGACTCTTTCAGCCCGCTTTGGTTTTGTCTGGCACTGAACCCCCTCAGTAGGACGCTCAATAGAAACGGTCATGGCTATAAAATAAGGTATGGCGACGGCGCCCACGAAGAAGTGACCCATACCTTTTACATGGACGATCTCAAGGTCTACGCTGATTCACGTCAGCGTCTAGGTGTAGCTATCCGGGTTGTCGAAGACATAAGCAGGGACATCTGTATGGAGTTCGGCCTCGACAAGTGTCGCTGTGTCCACCTGCTGAAAGGACAACTTACCGAATCCGGAGGCTACGAGGTCTATGACGGCGAGTTTATAAGAGACATGGTTCGTGGCGAATCCTATAAATATCTTGGATTCCGACAGCTCACCGGGATTCGCCACTCCGACATCAAGACGGAGCTGCGAGACAAGTTCTTGAGTCGAGTGAACTGTGTCCTGAGGACTTTCCTCAACGCGGGGAACAAGGTACGCGCGATCAACACATTCGCGGTTCCCCTGCTGACCTTCAGTTTTGGTGTAGTCAAATGGAGCAAAACTGACCTAGAGGACCTTGAGAGGAGGATGAGGAAAGCATTCAAAGAGGCCGGAATGCACCATCCTCAATCGGCACTGGAGAGAGTTTCACTACCACGCAAAGAAGGGGGACTTGGAATCGTCGACATTTCTGCACTGTGTGTTGCCCAGGTACGACAACTGCGCGAGTACTTCGCAGAACGCGCCAACCAAAACGCGCTATACCGGGCTGTCTGCGCCGCCGACAGAGGATACAGCGCTCTGCACTTGGCGCAAGCGGAGTACCAACTCAACTGCAATCTGCAGACAGTGGAGGAGAAGATTGCAGCTTGGAAGCAGAAGGCAGTGCATGGTGCCCACCCCCATCAACTGGACCGGCCACACGTCGACAAGGCCGCATCTAATCTGTGGCTAACGCGTGGTGAACTCTCTTCAGTAGTAGAAGCCGACATGATAGCCATCCAGGACAGGATAATGCCGACGAGAAACTGCAGGCGGTACGTCTGGCATCAAGACGTTGATGACATTTGCCGGATGTGCCATCAACCAGGTGAAAACATAGAGCACATTATGGGAGGCTGTCCCGTTTTGGCCAACGCAGCCTACACCGAGCGCCACAACAACGTGGCCCGTATTGTTCATCGACAACTGGCGCTCCAATGTGCTCTACTGGAAGACAACGTACCAAACTACCGGTACCTGCCTGCACCTGTCCTGGAAAATGACCGTTTCAAGCTGTACTGGGATCGCACTGTTCTGACCGACCTCTCGATCCACCACAACCGCCCAGATATAATGGTTTACGACAAGAGCGACCGCAAAGTCACCATCATCGATGTCGCTATTCCACTGAACCAGAATCTGGAGGAGACCCACGGTCGCAAAATCTGCAAGTACCGACCATTGGCCGTGGAGCTCAAGGAACTGTGGGGGCTAAGGGAGGTCCCAAGAATTGTTCCAGTCGTTCTCTCTGGAACTGGAATTATCCCGAAGACACTTCTGGAAGCGCTAAAGGTGTTGAACATCGAGAAGGAATTGGCCGGCATCCAAAAGTCGGTCATCCTTAGCACCTGCGCGATTGTCCGACAATTCCTCGGTCAGGACTAAAACAGCACGAGCATGCAGATACGTGCATTCCGCAGAGCCTAGTCCCCCTTTGGCATTCAGAAGCCCGGGGGCAGGTGAAAATTCTGGCTAGGTTCGCCTAGTTAAGAAGTGAGATAAGTCTGCCGTAAAAAAAATAAAAAAAAATTTAAAGTTCAAGAAGTTTTGAGTGAACAACTTTAATTGAAAATAACAAAAAATATATTTAAAAAACAACTAAACCATATAAATTCCAAAATTGAAAATTCAGAAAAGTAAAAATCTTAGATTTAGGACAAATAAAAAAAATGTCTTGAGACTTTATAACTCTCTAAATTAAAAATAATTCAAATTAAAGAAAAACGAAATATTTGAATTTAAAAAGAATTAAAAAAAATCAAATTCGAAAAAATAAAATAAAAATAAAAACTGAACGTTTCGAAATATTGAAGATTCAACTAATCTAAAAGTCATGAAACTCTATAAATTGAAAGTTAACTTGAAACAATAATTCAAAACTGAAAAATATAGTGAAAACAGATTAAAAAGCACCAAGAAATACGCTAATATGAGATTAATCGCTCAAAAAAAAAAAAAAAAGAAATTCGAAGAGGAAAATTGAACGCATAGAATACATTACAGTTATGCAAAGAATAGATAACGTATTTATATGATTGGATATTAGTGTGACAAAAAGTGAAATATTGTCATGTATTGTTTTTAACGTTTTTTTTCAATTCATTCATTTTCATCAATTGAATGCCTTTTTTACATACATGCTTAATATTTTCCATATTTTAATCTGATTCTCAAAGCTCCATCTCGTGAATATTACAATTTTTACTCTTTTTTACATTTTCATGTTCGTTTTATTTCACAATTTGAAATCTGATTCCGCTATCTTGTTATCTTTGCTAAAATTCCAATCGTTGCTCCTGTGTGATTTTTAATTTCTCTTTACAATTTTGTGATTTCTCAATCGAAAAAAAAACTCAAATCTTTGTCGTCAACAAGCTTTGAATTTTATGAAGGTTAATACTCTTGTTTTCCATTAAGTTTTGTGAATTAATAATGAGTAAAAACCAAATCGTGAACAGTTTAATTAAAAACTCAAATTCAAAGAATATGAATTATACAAAAAAATATTTTAAATTATATATTGATCTCTCTCTATTATTCAATCTAATCTTTTATTGTCTTAGAAGTTTCTAACTTTTTTTTTTGTTCCGGGGTTTTCACTTTGTTTATACTCTTACCTTACTCATTTAAACTGTTTAGGTTCGAAATGTCAATATATTTCGTTCAAACCTAATTTTTATTAGTTATCTACTACTAGCATAATTTAGACTTGTAGCTTTTTAATTTTTATTGTTTGAATCATTTTTATCATTTCATTATACGTGTTTTTATGCTCTTTCTTTTTGTTTTCGATTGAACAGATTGTAAAGATTCGAATTAAGACGCTTATATTCAGGAAATTATTTTTTATGAATGATCTCAATTTGTTTCTCAAATTTTCAATTGTACATTTTCACCAAATATATCGACTTACTTTTTCATATTTTTCCTTTTTCGTTCATATCAAATATGAATTAAACGAAAATATTGTTTAATTTATATTCTTATGAAGTTATGTAAATTCTTTATTGCTTGATTCCAGAGTTTATACCTTCCGCTCGTTGAATCCCAAGGTAAACAGGAAACCAATGACTCTCAGTTCACATTCACATTCCAAATGCAATCATTTTCACAGTTCTTCAATCTCTGCATGAACCCATTGAATTCCAATGAAGAGGCACTGATCTAACCGATATCCGAGTGCTGTCTGTTATCATATGTCAGTGTATAAATATATACAACTCCCCTCCCCTACTGCTCTCACTCTTCCAGTCCATTGACTAATGTATATCGGAATATATAAAATCAAATCTACTGCAATACACAATCGATGGACCGATGTATACTCGTGCAAATATTTTCCGCTCTTTGTTTTCGTTTCGATAGCACTTTCTTTTATTTTTGCTATTCGGGTGGAGATTGATTTTTATCTCCCCCACCCCCAATGGGGGGTGTGATCAACATGCAATGGTGAAATGCAATTAATAAACATTATTTTTGCTCGCCAAGCGAACGAAATCCGGTGCAGAATTCTCCGAAATGGAAAATTGATTCCGGAAAATAAAGGACAAAAAATGAACGGGAGGAGTAAATTGTGATTGAATATTCAGGAAGGATCGATGGGTTTTATCATCATGCTTCAAACTATTTTGATAATGCATTTTATTCCTTCGTGAATAAAATTTCGTTCTGGAGTTTCTGCATAATCGTTCACAGCGAATTATTTGTCGGAATTCTAATAATAGAAGTCCAGGTCTTCTGTAGTACTTTACTTCCATGTCTTGTCCTGCCCGCCTCATTCATTCTTGAAAATAACGAGCTGGTGTAATTTGTTACCAGAACTACACCATCCGTTTCCGCTTCGTCTCTACCGTGGATTCCAGAGATACAAAGGTGCAGAAATCTTAATCCGCGAAGGCACCCGATAGTAAACCCACCTTTCATGTTTAATTCCTTGCTTTCGAAACGCTTCAGTTTAATTACCTGAGTCGAGCTTTACCCCTCACCGTTCGACGCTCAAGCGAAAAGGTAAATTAATTCAACTTAATCAACCGACCGTCCGGGAGGGTTGGACTGTATTTTCTTTTACTCCTTATTCTGACGAGATATGCAGTAGAGCAATTTAGAACGCACAGCTTTCTGAGTAGCTGAGTGGGAAGATTGGAATAACTTCACGGTGAACCGAAGCTCACTTCGTTAGAGACAAGCAGATATTAATTGGAAAGCTGACTTCAATGTCTGGACATTATCGTTTTAGCTGGTCAAAGCTTTATATCTTCAAGCCAACGTTGGACTAGAAAATCCTAAAACCTAATATGAAAACTAGGCTTTGCTGTTAAGGATAAAGAAATAAAAAATAAAAAAAAATGTTTCGCATACAGATATAATGAGGGGCTAAAACGATATATCTGAAGCAAAAAATTAGGGATATCAAGTAGGGAAGAAAAGAAAAGAAGGGATCTTAAATCAATATAATTTACAATTACGATTTGAATAAAATCAAAAGCAAAAGGTAGAACTTGAAACACATTAAAACACCCAAAATACAAATTTAAAGCGAACTTCATCTTGTTGTTGTTTTTTTCTCTAGCAATCAACTTTTTGAAACAGCAAGTCAGATTGAATTTAGTAACGGATAAAAAGTACACATAAAGTACACATACACAAACAAAATTATATTGAAATGCTGATCCTCAAAATCCGTATACACAATAAAAGAATCAAAACAAATTGACATAAGTGACATTACCAAATTGAAATGGCCAGAGTGAAAAACTGGAACACAAAAACAACATATTACATATGTCTACGACGAAATAAATAAAAACAAAACGAAAGAACTGACAAAGTTAGATAAAACAAATCATGACTTGAAACTAAAGTGAAAAGACATTCGAAAAAAATAAATTTCTGAAAATAAAGTTTAGGAATCTTAAGGCAAAGCACATGAATTATATCGTTTATCGCATTTAGTAAAACAGAAACAGAAATATAAGAACAAAAAGAATCGTGCACAACGATAGAACAAAACCTTGTAAATTCACATTAAAAGTTCAATTCAAACGGATAACATTAAACAAAATAAAGGAAAACAAAAAGTACAAATTAAATTTCTATTAACCATTTGGCATCAAAATATATTGAGAGAAAATAAATAAATTGAATACATTAACGTCTAAAGGCGTAGAAATTGAAAAAAATTCTAATGTTTCACAGTTTTTCTTCGAACGAACAAAAACACAATAAATAGAAGAATAAAAGAAAAAAGGTTTGTAATACAAAGTGAAAATAATTATTGAAAATGGAAAAATACAAGGCATTAGAGATTTGAAGAAATAATGAGAAAAAATGACACAGAAAAAAGTGAAAAAGAAAAAATTGAGCTGTAAGAATAAATTGGAAAAAAGCAATAGCGAGGCTGTACTTGAAAATTACTACAGTTGCAATAATATTGATGAAATCTACAAGAAAATTGAACAACGATAATCACATTCGAAGAATAAAACAAATGAAGAGAATTTTATTTAAATTTTAGATAATAACAAAACGAAAGGTCTAAATGTACAAATTTAAAATTATGACTTGTTGATGTAACAAAATTAGTTTAACTAATTAGTAAACAATATAATCAAAATGTTTATGGAAAGCTAAAAAATATATTAAAAAAACGAAGGAGTGAAAACAATTGAAAACAATTAAAAAAGTAAAAAATTGTAAATTCAGAAAAATTAAAATTCGAAAAACAAATCTGAATAAAAAATAACAGAAAAATTGAGAATCCTCAATTCAAAAAAAATTATTATAAATTGAAGAAAAATGTACAAAACAACACAAAGAGGTTGTAAAAATAACAAAAGAAAATAAAAAAAATTAAAAAAAAACCAATGAAAATATGAATAAAAATTGAAGCAAAATCCTCAAATTAATCATCGAAAACTTGAACATACAGATAATGGAAAATTAACAATTGCAATGAAAACAATTTTAAAAATAATTAAAATTTTGAAAAAAGGAAAAACTGAAAAATTATGAAAAAATCGAGAAATGAAAACAACTGACAGAAGTTGAAAATTGTAAATAAAAAAAATTTAAAAAATAGAAAATAGAAAATTAAAAATTCTAGAAATGAAAATTGAATACCGAGAATTCGAAAAATGGAAAATTCTGAATGAAAAAAAGGAAAAATGAAGAAATGGACGAAGCTGGAAAAAGACTGTGAGGATGAATAATGGAAATTTGAAAACAATTTAACATGAAAAAAGAGAAAAAATTAAAGAAGAAGAATTGGAAATTAACCGTTTGGGGACGGGTCAAATTTTATGAGCATATGCCAAAAATCCGGATGAGTTTGAAGATATTTAAAAAAATACTTATACACGGAGATAGCTGATTAGGTCACAAATGTTGTGTTAAAATAAAAAAAAAAACACACAAAAAGTGATATTTATAAAATTTATAAACACTGACTTATTCACAGAAGTCCTCTTTTGCAAAAGGGGCAAATTAGATTTGATTTGTTCACTTTCTCGTCCTTTTAATCATTACATTCTACACCTCAATTTCACCCTGGTAGCTTTTAAAGCGCTTTTCAAAGATCTCTTAAATCAATCGAAAAATGCATCCATTAGTAGATTCTTATCGCAAAAAGCGATAGAATCTAATTTTGGCATGTAACAAGAGGAGCGCTATTGCACTCCCCTATACTCAAACAGTTCAAAAACATTAGAAATTCAAAACAAAAAAAATGAAAATAGGAATATGAAACCAATTTAATTATAATTCAAAAAATGGAATATTGAAAATAACAAAAATTGAAAACGAAAGTTGAATTGAAAAAAATTAAAAATTGGAAAAATAAAAATTGAGGAAATTATAAAAACTGAGATTTGAAAATGAATAATTTAAATAAAACAGTGGAAATTGCAAATTTCAAAAATGGAAAGTTCGAAACTGACCAAATGGAAAATAGAAATATGAAAAACATATCATTGAAAATTTAAATAAATGCAATAATTTTTTTTAAAAAGTAAATATTGAAAAAGTTGAAAAATAAAATCAAAAATGGAAATTTACAAAAAACTTTTCTATTATTTTTTATTTTCCAAATAGAAAAATGAAAATTTGAAACAATTCAAATATGAAAAAATTGAAAATGGAAAAATTGAAACCTGGAAAAGTGAAAAAAATAGAAAATTCAAAATACAATATACAAATATAATAATTTAAAAATTCAATGTTTAATACTGGAAAAATATAAAAAAATTAAACTAAAGTTTCCAATTTCCCATGGAAATTTAAAAACAAGGATAATTAAAATCTAATAAAACAGAAAAAGAAAACTATGAGAAAAACATACTTCAGAATTAAAAAATTAAAAATTGAAGTTTCAAAAAGTGAAAATAAAAATCTGAAAACTGGAAAAAGTGCAAAAAAAGGAAAAATTCCAAAATACAAAAAAAAGATCGAAACTGAAACTCCTATGAATTAAAAAAAAAGTAATTTAAAAAAATGGAGAAATTGAAAAATGAAAAAATGGAAAATTAAAAATTGAAACAATTGAAATATAGAAAAAAAAATAAGAACACAAAATTTAAAGAGCTGTAAAATTGAAAATTCAAAAAAAATTTAAACCGAAATTTCTAGAATTAAAAAAGATTTGAAATAAAAACACAGAATTGGGGATTTCAAAATCAAAGCTGAAAAATAATGAAAAATAGAAATTTATCACTTTTTTTTGCATGATTTTATTTTGCGTGAGAGCGTTCGCGAGTGTGGTTCTGGCATGCGCGCGCCTGCTATGGGGCAATCTTTGTTTACGTGATTCTCTCGAAATTATGCGATTTTGATCTACACGATTTGCTCGAAACTACGCGAACTATTTTAAAGCGGTTTTTTTTGCGCGCACGCATCAGTCGCGTAAAAAAAGAAATCAGTTTAATTTAAAACAATTTAAAAAAAAAATGGAAAGTGAAGAAAGATTAAATTTTAAAGTATTAATACATCGGAAATAATGGGAAGATGAAAAAAAGACTCGAAATTGAAAGTTTCCAAAAAAATAGAACAATTAAAATTAAATTACCAAAATTAACAATTATTTTAATTAAAATTTTCAATTATTAAAAAAAAATAATAGCATTTTGTTCATTTTTTAATTTCTAAATTTAGTCATTTAGTTATTAAGTAATAGTAAAAGTATTTTCATTTTCCACTTTGTCAGTTATGAGTTTTCCATTTCTTGAGTGTACTCTGCGAATTTTTAAGAATAATTTGTAAAAAAATTTGAAACTGGGTAATTGTAAATTCAAAAAAAAACAAATGGAAAATCCAATACTGACAAAACTTAAAATGAGAACATGAAAAAAACAATTCAAAAAAAGAAAGAAAACGGTAAAGTGAAAATCCAGATTCTTCAGTCACTTCAGTCACATTCTCCGTGAATTAAAAACTTAACTTAACTTAGCAATTAAAAAAATTATAAATTGCGAAAAAAAAGGTAAACTGAAGAATTTGGAAAAATGGAAAATGAAATATTGAAAATGGAAATTTGAAAAAAAATAAAATAAAAGGGAGATCAATCATAACAAGCAATTGAAGAAAAAGAAAAATAATTGAAAATAATGAAAAATAAAAGAAAAAATTAAAAATTGAAAAAATTGAACTTATGAAAATTTAAAAAATAAGAAATTCAAATTAATGAAAATTCTAGAAAGAAAAATAGGAGGCGATCTGGCGTAGTGGTAACATCAATGCCTCTCACGCTAAAGGTCACGAGTTCAATTTCTCACTCCCGACATTCTTCCAAAAATGGAAGTAAAAAGTGACGAACCAGCCAAAATGAGTTGAAAATCACTATAATACAGATAAAAAAAAAATAAAAATAGAAAGGAAAATTCAGAAATTCAAAAAGTTATGAATGATTTAATTTGTTCAATTTGAAATTTAGTTGACTAGTAATTTAGTAATTTAGTAATCTAGTAATCTAGTAATTTAGTAATCTAGTAATCTAGTAATCTAGTAATCTAGTAATCTAGTAATCTAGTAATTTAGTAATTTAGTAATTTAGTAATTTAGTAATTTAGTAATTTAGTAATTTAGTAATTTAGTAATTTAGTAATTTAGTCATTTAGTTATTAAGTAATAGTAAAAGTATTTTCATTTTCCACTTTGTCAGTTATGAGTTTTCCATTTCTTGAGTGTACTCTGCGAATTTTTAAGAATAATTTGTAAAAAAATTTGAAACTGGGTAATTGTAAAGTCAAAAAAAAACAAATGGAAAATCCAATACTGACAAAACTTAAAATGAGAACATGAAAAAAACAATTCAAAAAAAGAAAGAAAACGGTAAAGTGAAAATCCAGATTCTTCAGTCACATTCTCCGTGAATTAAAAACTTAACTTAACAACTTAAAAAATTATAAATTGCGAAAAAAAAGGTAAACTGAAGAATTTGGAAAAATGGAAAATGAAATATTGAAAATGGAAATTTGAAAAAAAATAAAATAAAAGGGAGATCAATCATAACAAGCAATTGAAGAAAAAGAAAAATAATTGAAAATAATGAAAAATAAAAGAAAAAATGAAAAATTGAAAAAATTGAACTTATGAAAATTTAAAAAATAAGAAATTCAAATTAATGAAAATTCTAGAAAGAAAAATAGGAGGCGATCTGGCGTAGTGGTAACATCAATGCCTCTCACGCTAAAGGTCACGAGTTCAATTTCTCACTCCCGACATTCTTCCAAAAATGGAAGTAAAAAGTGACGAACCAGCCAAAATGAGTTGAAAATCACTATAATACAGATAAAAAAAAAATAAAAATAGAAAGGAAAATTCAGAAATTCAAAAAGTTATGAATGATTTAATTTGTTCAATTTGAAATTTAGTTGACTAGTAATTTAGTAATTTAGTAATCTAGTAATCTAGTAATTTAGTAATCTAGTAATCTAGTAATCTAGTAATCTAGTAATCTAGTAATCTAGTAATTTAGTTATTTAGTAATTTAGTAATTTAGTAATTTAGTAATTTAGTAATTTAGTAATTTAGTAATTTAGTAATTTAGTAATTTAGTAATTTAGTAATTTAGTAATTTAGTAATTTAGTAATTTAGTAATTTAGTAATTTAGTAATTTAGTAATTTAATAATTTAGTAATTTAGTAATTTAGTAATTTAGTAATTTAGTAATTTAGTAATTTAGTAATTTAGTAATTTAGTAATTTAGTAATTTAGTAATTTAGTAATTTAGTAATTTAGTAATTTAGTAATTTAGTAATTTAGTAATTTAGTAATTTAGTAATTTAGTAATTTAGTAATTTAGTAATTTAGTAATTTAGTAATTTAGTAATTTAGTAATTTAGTAATTTAGTAATTGAGTAATTTAGTAATTTAGTAATTTAGTAATTTAGTAATTTAGTAATTTAGTAATTTAGTAATTTAGTAATTTAGTAATTTAGTAATTTAGTAATTTAGTAATTTAGTAATTTAGTAATTTAGTAATTTAGTAATTTAGTAATTTAGTAATTTAGTAATTTAGTAATTTAGTAATTTAGTAATTTAGTAATTTAGTAATTTAGTAAATTTGTAATTTTATTAGTTTAGTGGTTTTGAATTTTTAACTTGAAAAAACGCAAACTGAAAACATGAATGAGAAATTTTAAAAATATACTAGAGATACTAATCAATCGAGAATATAACTAGGTATAATTTGAAACAACGAGTAAATGAAAACTTCCAAAACAGAACTGTAAGCATATAAAACTAACAACCAAAGACATATTTCAAAAACAGAAAATTTTAAACCTATAAAAGATTCGAAAAGGAAAATCTTTAAAATAACTTAAATAACTTAACGTCAATGTAGCCGATTGTTCCTATTCGCTTTCACTTTTTCCTGTCCCAAGTACTATATTTTCAAACCTCAACCAACAACAACCCAACAGCAAATGCCAACGTCACACAGCAGCAGCAACCTACGCAGGAAAACAGTTTTGCCGAAGCACTTCCCGCTAGCTAAACGTGAAACTTTAATTCAATTATTTTCCGTATTGATTTCGCTTTAGCACCGACGTCATCACCACCGACCGGTAGCAGCAGCATCATCAACAGAACTGGGCAAAAAGTTTGATAAAGTAGAAAGTAGTACCGAGTAGCTGCAAAAGTATGCTAAATGTTTTCCTTTCCCACGCCGGAGAAGATCCACAAGCAGCGTGTGATAGCAAAAAGATAAACCACCGGAAGCGTCGCTCAAATTCGCGAAGAAGAAAGGTAAAACAGTTGCCCAAAGTTTCCCTCGCTTAATGCCAAGCGACGTAACTTTTTTCCTACGCTCAACGCCGCTTCCCGGTATCGAGTACTGACTCGAGCAGAATCAGCTCTATTTTAAATTCTCCTTGGTTGTCCTGTTTGTGTTAGCGGAGGGAGAATTTTCCACTCCAGAAAAGTAGCATATTTCCGTTCGAAGCTTACTGCGAAAACTTTGCGAAACAGGATGTGATCTGTCTCGGCGAACTTTTTATTTTGCTGCTCCTCTCGCAGTCAATATTTGCGTTCACTGATTGAAGATTCAAAATTGGGTTTGATTTGGCATCGTTGTCACACACACAGGACCAAAAAGGTTAGCCTCCTCCAATTTTTCCCCCATTCACAGAGATTGTTTGCTGTTTGCGAAAACAAAAAGGTTTACCTTTTTTGTTTCTGTTACTCAAAGGATTCCCCTTCCGGGGCATCAACCGGAGAAAACCAGTCTCCCCAGTTTAGTTCCGAAATCAGCGTAAAATTTGAGTGTGAAATTACGGAGACTTTCCGAGAAAAAGGTGAGGCGCGTCGAATTCCGGCTGCTTCACGGCGTCTTCGGCAGTGAACTGAAGACGTTCTTGAAAAAGTAGGTACACTGTTGCTGTCGAGAAAGAATTTCATTCCGGGGATGATGTCACTCACCCTGCCACTCTGTTGATTGTGTCGGGCGGGCAGAGGGGATGGGTCATTTTCCAGGTCAACCTTTGACCCAGAGAAAACCCTGAAAAATCGAAACTTACTCAGCGAACAGTAAAGTGGTCCATTACATTCCAAATAAGATACCAAAATGTATCGGTTTCAATATCTTTTCCACAATCCGGGCCCTGTCAAACTCTGTTTATCTGTTCAAAATTGCCAACCCTTATCACTTACCGAAACCATAACAGTGATCCCAGAGAGAGAAATTAGTATTTCATTCGACCAACGCACAGGAAACCGAACTTTGATTTATCTCCGGCAGCCGGACACACCTGTGTGTTGTATCGACGCATCCCTTCCCTGTTTTCGGTTCGTTCGGAAGGGAAAAGATCCTGAAACATACATTTTATTCCCACCGTCGGTCACAAAGTTGGAGAAGTTTATTTTTAGACCTTCATTCCGTTCGTTCGATCTCTCAATTCGTACGCACTCCGAGACGCGGTTTATTGAGTGGTTAGCTGACCCGTGGCGGAGAGTGCCACCTTCGAGGGCCATAAAGTAGATGGAAGAAGGGCCATTGACTGACATTATTGATCCAGTCGGGTGGGAGTTTGGGGGAAGTGGAGAAGACAATCCCACCCTTCAGTAGATGGATTAGCGAACAGGTATGAAATAGTAATGACATGACGCGAATGCACTGCGCCTCATCATAATTTTATGGGCTTTGCATGTTTCGAAAGAAAAATTGTAGCTTTGTGCGAAGTCGGGTGAAATTTTAATGGACCTGAAAATCCCAACCCATGCTAAATCCTTCTGGGTACGGAAGCCAAGGGAAATTTGACTTGCACATATCATTTTGTGTGGAATGAAATGACATTTGAGCGGTTGTCACAGCGCGTTCCTTTGAGTGAGTTATGAGACGCAATTTCGCCCGGAAAAGGAATTTAATACAGCGGACAAAAATAAATAATATACGTTTAGTACATGCGACATTCGGCTTCCGTTGTCCGCACAAAGAAGGGTTGTGCTGGGAATTTTCCGTTGTTTACGTCAATGTCTGCGATATGCAATAACATCAAATGAATACTAATTTTATTACAATTCCTGATTCCGCCGCCCGAATGTTTTACTGGCTGTCGTATGACATCCTCTAGCGTGGCTTTCTAGAACACTCCTGATTAAAATATGACACTTGACAAAGCTGTTGTGAAATTAATGTGTTTTTAATCACATTAAAAATGATTTTTCGTACCATCGGTTAACTTTGGAAAATCATAACTCAAAACAAAAAATAACGTCCCTCTGATTTCGAGATATGTTATGAAGAAAATCTTCAGCTTTCCAGAGAAAATATAAAAAAACATAGCGCCCTTGGTCCAGAGACCATGAAAACTGTAAAAAACAAATAGGGTAAATGATCTTGGTTTGTCCAATTTATGGTGTTTTCACGCAACAAGTGAATGCAAATCGATTTTTCTTTCTGTAAATCACATATAATCAAGACGAGTTTGTTGAAAAGCCCTAAGTCTCTAGTTTCTAATTCTACCATAAGGCATTGAAATTATTCAAATATTAATGTTTTTTAACGATTTTCCTCAAAGAGAAATTATGATCATGGTTTGACCACCTCTGATCATGGATTGTCCAGAAAATGATCATGGTTTGTCCAGTTTTAAAAATCACAATTTTTGAATGAAAAAACTCGAATTTTCAAGTAGATGTTGCATTTACCATTGCTTGAGTTTACTGTCATCATATTGATCCATTCATAATTTAGGCTTTCTTCAGAATATTGCCTTTTCTTGAGCATTTCAGATGTGTTCACCTCAACATAACCAACACAGAAAAACCTTACTTTAGCTATGCGCGAAGCACACCATAAACAAACATAAACAAACTGCAGCGCGCCAAGCGGTTGCCATAGAAATCATGTGGACAAAACAACATTACATGGTTTAGCCAAGTAAATCTAATACAAATGGTGTGCAACCATGATGTTTACAATATTTGTAAGTGTTAGAATCCAGAAATGGTCTGAATACGTGCCAAATAATCATCTGGTGATTCATTAAAGTTAGCTCAAGTGAGGGGCGCATTGACACCAATAGAATGTGGTTTTTTATAATCCTTCAAAACATATGAATCCGAAAACATATACTATAAAACTACTGTAAATTATGAAGAAGACAATATTATTTATATGTTTTGAAACATTCGAATACCTAATTTGACAAACGTGCGCTTAACTAGAGCATTTAAAAACGTGGACAAACCATGATCATATTTTTGACTGGACAAACTTAAATCATTTACGTTACAATTAAAAATAACGAAAACAAAATTAAATTTTTCTGCAACTGTTATATTTTTCCTAAAAAGACGAGCTAATTGTCTTCAATTTGACATAAAAAATTTAATTTATTTTAATTTAAATTCATTATTTTAAAAATAGTCATTTTTGGAAAAAAAATGATAAAATCAAGATTTTTCGGACCACCCTATAATGGAAATGGACACCCTAACGAAAAAAAAAATACGGGTCTAACGTTTTGCTATAAAGAACAGAATTACGACTTTTCGCGAAAATCTGATTCGAATGAAAGTTTGTATTCCGTTTGTGTTGGAGGAAATATGAGTTTTCCACAGCAATTGGGATTTTTCAGACTCAAGTGTAACTTTTGAAAAGGTCGTATCGATTGTAGTAAGAGAAATCTTTGAATATTTATATCTCAAAAAGTATGAGTCGTACCGAAATAGTGTCTTAGAAAGAGTTATAGAGTATTGATATTAAAACGTGAAAAAATAGTACTCTTTTTTTATTTACAGAAAAACTTTAATTTACAATATCTAAAATATATACTTTTTTACTTTTTTTATATAAAACAGAAGTCATGTAGAAAATTAAAAAAAATGAGTTCAAGATAATACTATGTGGTAATACTATTTTTGACGAACTTTGTGGAACATCGAATTTTTATGAATTTTCGAAACTTTGAATTTTTGCATGTTAACAATCATTTTTTCTGCGTCTGTGGTCAAGGTTATCACGACATCGAGCATGTTGTTTGGTCGTGCGAGGTGTATCTTGTCGCCAGATCGAATTTAGAAAACTCCCTTCGGGCCCGAGGAAGACAGCCCAATGTGCCGGTGAGAGATGTGTTGGCTCGGTTAGACCTTGATTACATGACCTAAATATATGTTTTCCTTAAAGCTATCGATCTTCGTGTGTGATTGTACCTATGTCCTTATACCCTCCTTTTCATCCATTGCGAGCGATTGCCCCCCTTGGTATAAACAGCAAAATAAGTTGAAATGTAAATATACAATAGATATACGAATAGATTTAAGAATCGAGTGTGATCATCAACATTGTAACAATTCCCTTATATCCCATCCCTTTCCTGAAAGAATATGTCACCCTCTAAACTCGAGTAAACCGCGAGTAATAGGATTTCCACCTTACTAACCATAGTGTTAGGAAAATTATTTATGTATAGTTTTAAAACATATATTTAAGAATTCGGCTCCTTTAAACTAATGTGACTGAGCCTGTAAAAATAAACGATTTATATATATAAACAATCATTTTTAGCCACAAATTATGAATCCTGATGTGATATAAAGCAAAAAAAATCTTTATCAATCTCCTCCTGAATGCAGCCATTCACGAGATATTTAAAAAAAATATTTTTATTTTATTGTCTTTTTCATAGTAAATAGGCTCTTTTAATATGTTTGTCGCGTTGTACCGTCATGTTCATGACATTTTATGAATTTGCTAATAATTTTACTTATAAACTTTTGTAAATACATCATTAAGGTAGAAATATATATTTAGAAGTTACGTTGCCATACAAATGAAACACAAATTTCTGCATTACTCGAGAATTATTCAAGCAAATGAAACCAAATTAGACATATCGACGTTTTAGGATGCGATAAATATTTCTATGGTGGTTAGACTCCCCACTCCCCCTCTCTAAGAGGGGATTGCCATACAAATGAAACACAAATTTCTGCATTACTTGAGAATTGATCAAGCAAATTGAACCAAATTTTGCATTTGGAGGTTTTTGGATGCAATAAATGATTCTATGGTGGTTAGATACTCCTCCCCCCTCTCTTAGGTGGGGCTGCCATAAAAATGAAACACAAGTTACTGCATAACTCGAGAATTAATCAGGCAAATGAAACCAAATTTGGCATGTGAAGATTTTAGGAGGCAATAAATGTTTTTACGGTGGTGAGACACCCCACCCGCCTCTCTAAGGGTGAGCTGCCATACAAATGAAAGACAAATTTCTGCATAATTCGAAAAATAATCAAGCAAATGGAGCCAAATTTGTCATGCGAATGTTTTAGGGGACACGAAACGTTTCCATGGTGAATATATACTCCTCCCCTCTCTCTGAGGGTGGGGACTGCCATACAAATGAAGCATAGGCATAATTCAGGAACTAATCGAGCAAACTGAACCAAACTTGGCATGCGGAGATTTTAGGGGACAAGAAACATTTCTGAGGTGGTTCAACACACCTCCCACCCTTCTGAGGGGGGAGGCTGCCATAGAAATGAAACACAAATTTCTGCATTACTCGAGAACTAATCAAGCAAATGGCACCAAATTAGGCATATGGAGGTTTTAGGGTGCAATAAATGTTTCTATGATAGTTAAACTCTCCACCCCCCTCTCTAAGGGGAGAAGAGGGGAAGGGTCTGTCTCTATTCTATCATATTTTCTGTATCAAACATTTATAACATGTAATGTTTGAAGGTATTGATAACAAAAAACAAATTTCGGGCGGGACGAAGTTTGCCAGGTCAGCTAGTCTATATATATATATATATATATATATATATATATATATATATATATATATATATAAATGGATTTCTGTCTGTCTGATTCTTATGGACTCGGAAACTACTGAACCGATCGACATGATAATTGATATGTAGGGGTTTTTGGAGTCGGGGAAGGTTCTTTTCAAGAATTAATCAAGCAAATGAAACCAAATTTGACATTTGGCGGTTCAAGAGTGCAATAGATTATTCTATGGTGGTAAAATACTCCTCCCTCCTTTCTTAGGGGTTGCGGGGGGGTCTGCCATACAAATGAAACACAAATTTGTGCATTACTCAAGAATTAATCAAGCAAATGAAACCAAATTTGGCATGTGGAGGTTTTAGGGTGCAATAAATGTTTTTTGCGGTGGTTAGACTCTCCACCCCCTCTCTAAGCAGGGGGGCCGCATATACAAATGAAACACAAATTTCTGCATAACTCGAAAACTAATCAAGCAAATGGAGCCAAATTTGGCATGCGAAGGTTTTATGGGACACAAAACTAATCAAGCAAACGGAACCAAATTGGACATGTGGAGGTTTTAGGGAGCAATAAACGTTTTTATAGTGGTTTGACACTCCTCCCTCTCTCTAAAGGGGGGGCTCCCATACAAATGAAACACAAATTTCGGCATAACCTGAAAACTAATCAAGCAAATTGAGCCATATTTGGCATGTGGATGTTTTTGGGGACACGAAACATTTCTACAGTGTTTCGACACACCTACCCCCTCTCTAAGGGCATGTGGGTATGAACTTTTGCATAACTCGAGAACTATTCAAGCAAATGGAACCAAATTTGGGATGTGAGGGCTTTTGGGTTCGAGAAATGTTTCTATGATGGTATGACACCCCTTCCTCCTCTGGAAAGGAGAGGGGGTCCCATAAAAATAATGCACGTATTTCAACCAAACGTATTCCAACCAAACATGACAATTAAGAAATTTCGGAAAACTCTGAAGGAAAATGGAAAAATTCGAAAAATTCAATTCGCATGTGTTCTACAACTACACATTGACAAGCGTTGTTAGTCCATTTGATGTTTGCGGTAACGAAATTGATCTTCGTTCGAAAGTGGAAACGGATTTTAATGTGATAAAACACACTCCTATATCGTCTTCTATCTACATAAATAAAAATGGATCGCCGAATGTGTTCATAAGAGCAAAACTCGAGGAAGGAATTGTCCGATTGAGGGCTGTCTTCATTCTATCATATTTTTTGTATCAAACATTTATTCCGTGTAACGAAGAAACATGTTATTTGCACGTGGATGAAGAATCTATCACGAGAATTGTGTCTGAAAATAATCTGATATTATAATGTCGAGCTTTGGTAGAAGTACTGAAATTTTATGGTACAAAATAATTTCAAAGGGTAGATTAGAAGATCAATCAATGAAAAAAATCAAAAAAAATCAATACTCCGGATAATCGAGTCGGATAATATGATAATAATCATCGTAAGGCTAACACTTTTTAATGCATACAGATCAAACATTCTTCAAAAGGCAAATAATTCGAAAAAGGTTAGCCTTATTTAAATGTTTGTCCGTTCTGCGATGGAATGTCTTCCGGTTCGACAGATCTGAACTTCAAGATGATTCCAGGTTTAGTTATGTAAGTAGTCATTGGCCAATGAGCACCGAATACTCATTTTCTGTTTTTTCAAAACTGTAATCCAACAAATGAGGAGGATACTGATACAGATCATGAGTGTGGCTTGTAATAGTGGGGTCATTCTGAATCGTATGCTGTGATTAATAATTGTTATGTTGCACTACAATAATTACAATTACCAATCGAAATGAGGATTGAAAATTTGCAATTAAATTAGATTGAATCATTAAGAATAAAAAATATTTGACACGGTCAGACAAAGAATTCGTGTACATGTATATTACTATTGATCTTAGACTAATAACTGTCATGGTGTTTTCCTGTTTGGTACTTTCAAAGAAAAACGTCCTTAATATTCCTACGTCAAAAATACAACTTATGACCTGCCCAATTCCTTTTTTTTTTTTTTGAATACACTCGTGATACGGAACTTACAAGAAGTTTTCACATTCCAGTTCACCAAATTATGCACATGAGAAATCCAAAAGCACCGTGAAATGATACATCGCGCCAGCTTTAGTGTCATGATACGAAGAGCACTTGTGTATTTAAGCATTTTTATTTATGCGTTGCTAAAGGTTTGCTTTTATGCGTACCATAGTATTGTGAAGAGTTGCGGTTCAACATTTGTGTGTGTTGTGTTGTGAAGTGTTATAGTGTATCAACAGGTTAAAAGACCGCTGAGTCAGTTGGTTGGATTTTCTACTTGATGTTTAAATAAACATCAAAATTTGGAGCCTATTTTATACAAGGAAGAAGAAGAAGAATGTTCACGTTGCATACACAGTGCAGAAGGAACAATGGCAATGAAGACACAAATTTTAACATATGGTCAACTTGTATATTGTTCTCGCGAGGGCAGGAATTATTCATGAATGTACCATTTACAGCTGCTTCTACAAAACGACGTGAACTATCCGTCTTTTTCAGGGTTAAAACAACATTTTACTAAAGAGTTAATAGTAAAATTTCGATCAATCTATATAAATGCAAATGATTTGTAGTTCGTGTGTCATGGTTTAACTTGGAAAGGGATCAACATAATTGAATGTTTTTCTCTTCGTTTGATGTGTTTTATTGTGATTTTTATGCCATCCAAAGCATTGCAAAATCAACGGGAAAGTTGGAAAGTTGTAGTTCTTCTCTGGTCGTCAGAAGGCATATCTCACAGTACTATCAGCTAACCAAACTTTAAAATTTACAATTTGATGGATATTTATAACAATTTACTTCGATGCCGTAGATTGTTGAAATTCATCAGATTCAACTAAACAAAATTGCAATCCGAGGAGTACGTACACAGTTCGGAAGAAAATATTAAAAATATGAAAGGTTGTATCCGGAACACAACCGCACTGTTGACGTAGGACTACGAAAACACTTTATTCATTTCGCTTGTTTATTTTTCGGAAGATATTTCAGAATGCACCAAACTTTAGAAATAGCTCTCTAAAAGAATGTTTTGCTGGCCCTGAAAAGGGCCGATTGTTAACATCGGTTTTAAGAAGCAATTGAAGGTTGGTTGATTCACCACTACCATCGTTCAGGCATTACTCATTGCAACGAAAGACGTAATCTACCAGAAGGTATTGAATTTACATATATGTGATTTGCTCAACCTCTGTACTTACAAAGTAGACGAGAAATATTAAATTCAATCGAATTTAAAAAATTTTGCACTCAATCACTAATTTAAATCAGAGTAGTACAGGGCGGACTCAATGATATACAGTTTTTTAATTCTTTTCACTGTATGTAATCGAATCCTGTATATGTAAAAAAGTTTTAATTTGTTTTCTTTTTGCATATATTTTTCTTTTATTCAATAAAAAAGAAGAATTTCATTTTTGATTCATCCCCTTAAAGTCAGAAAATACCTTTCTCATATGAAAAAATAAATTATCTAGATTATCTCAGAAGGTGATAGAAAATCATATTTGGTGAAAAGAAATCCTTCTACGCATATGTTCGAATTTCAACAATGACAGAGGTATATAACTTTTATTTTTGTTTCGGACTCTGTTGCCTCAAACTTGCTCTACATTAAAAAGTACGCTTCGGAAGGCAATTCTGTTGCTTTCATTTAAAAGATGAGAAAATTTAGTAATGTAAACATCTCAATTAGTGGATTCTAATAACATTTTAGAAGTGAAAAACTTAAATGTTGATATTTTTTTATGCGTTATTATTAATTTTATCCTTAAAAATTATATTAAACTAGATTGTTTCTATCAATTAAATTGAAGCTCTCTATTTGCTCTACAAATTGTTCTTTGACACATAATTTCTATCTTTCCTTATGTGGCTTCAATATCGATATAAACAATTCCTGGGGAAAATTCAGACAAAATTATCAAAAATGACGATTTTTAACCCACTGTACATGTGATAGCCACTTAAATTTCACTTTAACGTTGGAAGGTTACATTTCTCCTTGAAATAAGTCATATTTGAAATATAAATAAAAATATTTTTTTCCAAACTGTATATAATCGAGTCCAAAATTGTATATAATCGAGTCCAACCTGTATCATCTAGTATCGATGGCGAATGTGTGTTCAAAAAAACATTTTCGTGAATGTTCGAGATTATTGAAATAAAAAATCAATCGTGGGCGGGGCAACATTTAACGGATCTACTAGCATAATATATTACTATTCGTTTTCCAATTTTCCTTCAATCCACCCGGTACAGGGAAACTTCGATATAACGTACCCTCGATATAACGTCACTCGATATAACGTACATTTTACCTCGATATAACGTACACATTATCAAAGTCCAAAAAAATTTAAGAACAATAGATTATCTGTATTTTGATACCAAAGCTTGTGTTGTAACTTTAACCAATCCCGAAATGAGCAATTCCAAATGAAATCGACAAATGACAAAACATGAGTATTTTTGATTCGAATGAAAGTGTGTATTCCGTTTGGGTTAGAGGAAATATGAGTTTTCCACAGCAATTGTGAATTTTCTGACTCAAGCGTAACTTTTGAAAAGGGCGTATCGATTTGAGTAAGAGAAATCTTTGATAATTTATATCTCAAAAACTATGAGTTGTACCGAAATAGTGTCTTAGAAAGAGTTATTAGAGTATTGATGTTTGAATATGAAAAAAATGTACACTGAGAAAAAAATTAGTACTCTTTTTTTATTTACAAAATAAAAAATTCAATTTGCAATATCCAAAATACATATTTTTCATTTTTTTTATTTTTTCTTACAAAATAGAAGTCATGCAGAAAATTTAAAAAATGGGCCCAAGATGGTAAAACTATTTTTGACGAACTTTGTGGAACATCAAATTTTTAGGAATTTTCGAAACTTCGAATTTTTGTATGTTAACCATCATTTTTAGCCACAAATTATGAATCCTGATGTGATTTAAAACAAAAAAGGTTATTATCAATCTCCTTCTAAATGTAGCCATTCTCGAAATATTTAAAAAAATATTTCTAATTTATTGTCTTTTTTATAGTAAATAATCCCTTTTAATATGTTTGTCGTGTTATACCGTCATGTTCATGAAATTTTATGAATTTGCTTATAATTTCCAACAACTTTTCCAAATACATTATCATGGTTAATTTTTTGACTCAAGCATAACTTTTGAAGAGGGCGTATCGATTTGAGTAAGAGAAATCTTTAATAATTTATATCTCAAAAACTATGAGTCGTACCGAGATAGTGTCTTAGAAAGAGTTATAGAGTGTTGATGTTTGAATATGAAAAAAATGTACACTGAGAAAAAAATAGTACTCTTTTTTTTATTTACAAAATAAAAATTCAATTTGCAATATCCAAAATACATATTTTTCATTTTTTTTTATTTTTTCTTACAAAATAGAAGTCATGCAGAAAATTTAAAAAATGGGCCCAAGATGGTAAAACTATTTTTGACGAACTTTGTGAAATATCAAATTTTTAGGAATTTTCGAAACTTCGAATTTTTGTACGTTAACAATCATTTTTAGCCACAAATTATGAATCCTGATGTGATTTAAAACAAAAAAGGTTATTATCAATCTCCTTCTAAATGAGCCATTCTCGAAATATTTAAAAAAAATAATAAATTTCCAATTTATTGTCTTTTTTATAGTAAATAATCCTTTTTAATATGTTTGTCGTATTATACCGTCATGTTCATGAAATTTTATGAATTTTCTTATAATTTCCAACAACCCAATTGCTGTGAAGAACTCATATTTCCTCCAACCCAAACGGAATACGCACTTTCATTGGAATCAAAAATACAAGTTTTTAAAATTTGCATTTTTAGGACGATTTCATTTGGAATTGCTGAAATACAACTGTTTTGTGATTCTGGATTCTAAATGAATCAAATTTCAGAACGAAGGGAAACATCATGAGAAAAGTTGGCTTCGTCTTCTTATTGATTTTATTCAATATTACTCAAACAGTTGTATAAGCTACGTTTCAGAGTTCTTTATTATGCTTCGATATAACGTAAAATTTTGAAAGTAAAATTTACGTTATATCGAAGTTACCCTGTATATAAAACATGTACATAAAACAAATAAATAAATTCATGCACGAAATCTAAATTGTTCTTCCAAAAATAAATCACAGAAATAGAAATTAAAATTGTTCATATGATATTGAAAGTAGTTATTTTGGATAAACAACCACATATTATAAAGTTTGAAAAAAAAAATATTAGAGGATCGGATAAGAGCCGACTGTTGAAGTGGAATTAATCTTTATTCTTGTTTTTGAATATGAAAAATATCAGCCATGATTATTTTTAGTGGATACACAAGTGGTTTCGGCTGCCAGATTAAAAGACGCTCTATGAGCATTAAATCGAAGAATTTGACTCATTGACTTTAAGCTGAAATCGACATCTATTAAAATTTTTGATGGCTAATCCTGGATCTCTACCCAATTTACTAAGTTGAAGCTAAAGACGATTTTTTCCAACATTGTTCCACTTGTGAAAATGAGTTTGCAGGATTTTTTTTCTGGTTCACCTACAACGAAAAATGTCAAATGTCGCTAAGGAAAATTGGCAGAATATTCAGGAATGTGTAAATTCCTCAGTTAGTTTATCCTATCGATAGTTTATCGAAGCTTTTTCAGAGTGTTTGTCGATTAAAAAATTCCGAACAAACAATCAATGAAGTAATGTGTGCACTTTTTCTTTATTTTAATTTCCACAACTGATTTCTATTACTCAATGAGCTTTCTACAAACATTACAAAATAGAAGAGCTGAAAATGCTGAGAAACGAATCCAGAACGGAATTCACGTGTCACGCTAGAAATTTTAACTATTAATGGCCCTCGTATATGCAGACGGTTCTATTTTTAGTCGCGAAAAATAAAACTCGGCTGGGATGCCACACTATCAACCATCGGGGATTGAATGGAATAATTTGAGCTTTTCCCCCTCCGTTTGACCCCTCAGCAGATATACTCACACACACATCAAATCCCTCTTCGCTATCGACGGATCGCCTGTCCTTGGCAGTGACGGCACGCACCGCCGATCCGGGAAATGGACCGGGAGAACAGATTCACTTTCGTTCCACTGGAGAGCACACCATCCTCAACGACCGCAACTAAACACAACAAGTGGTTATCGCAAATCTTCCAGAGCACTACACCCCCCACACGCAATAGGATTCCTACGCGCTACGGAAGGATTCTTCTTTCATATTATCCTCTTTCCTCGCAGAGCATACTCGAATACGTCATAAATTGCCATTCTCCTCTTCGCTTTTATTGTCAAAAACTTGGCCGAAGAATTTGGGCAAAATCTCGCATTTCTTGGTCCCACCATCATCCACTATGGGATTCTATTAATAGCGAATAACCCTCCGCTTCTCCTTCTTCTCGTCAAGTCTCACCACTCTTCTGCGATTGTGGTCAACCCGGCAGTTACCACCGCTCCCCGAGCAAACCCACTCGCTGTCCGCACTCACAAATTTTGGTATCATTACGATTGGCACACAAATTCAGGCAGCACAACACGCGCTCCCGCCACGACGCCCGAAAAAAAAGTAATGAAGCGATTGCTGAATTATTTGACCCACACTCTGTGCGTCGAGACCACTCTTTAATACCATAACAATCGACCCGAAGGAAACGCGGCAACAACCCGTCGATGTCCGGTCGTTCTGCACACCGCCGCCGCTGCTGCCGATGCCATCGTAACAAACTATTCGCCGACGTATCGATCGCTCCTCGAACCGTGGAAAGTATCAAAACATTGCCTATGTACACATTTTTTCCTCCCCATTGCACTATTTCTCTACCGACCGCCCCCCAAACGGCCCACTTCTCTCCGCGACACGACACATACCTTATAAATTATCCTTGCTCTCTCTCTACTTCCTCTGTTCTGTTCGGAAACAACAAGAGGACACCGCTTCCGACGACGGTCCCAAATTACACACACACACAACAAGATCGCACCTGATTGATTGAGCCTTTAAACACCCCTCCCGGGGGGACTTACTTCAACCAGTGCTATGTCCAGGCCTAATTGTTCCCCCATTTATTAGAGAAAAAATAACCGACCGCGAGGGGACGGGACGTGACCACGAGAGGAGTTCCGATTAAAACCTTCCGTTTCGATTGACGGTCGCATGTGAACTGAACTCCACGGACACGCAGTCCACCGCGAGCACACGAGTGAATGAGTTACGATCCACACACTGGAACAGGATCTCTCCTCCAAAAGAAGCTGGAAGCAGCCGTCTCAGCGCTAACCTCCGTCTTGACCCCCGGAACGCAACAACCGCGCGGCTTGAAATAACTTGAAAACAAAACATTAAGACTTCCAATCAGCTGTCGGCGCTAGGTCCCACTTCAACATTGCACGTAGTACACACTCTCGGCCTCCCTCTCAGCCGTTGACCATGCGCACTTCCGGCTACACTCACTCTCGCGCTCTCCCGTTTCGGCCGATGGAAGTGGTCGCACGGTGGGGTAGAAAGGTGTTGATTTCTGTTGGAATTCTGGCTCTGACAAAATAATTATGATTTTCTTGGAATCAAATGTTTTGAAACACAAAAACAGGAGCAGGAACAAGACAATAAAACATTGAAAATTCTTGTAAATGAAAACAAAACAAATCTGTTAAAATTCTGAAAATATACAAAACTTCACGAAATTCGGAAAATTGTAAATTCAAAACTGAGAGAATTTAGAAACTTCATAACATTCTTAAATTCAAAAAATGTCCAAAAATTTAAAAAAATCATAAATTTTAATTTGAAAATTTTTGAAATATAAAATTTGATTAAAATTTGGGAAACTCACAAAATTTTGAAATTACAAAACATTTGAAAAATAGTATAAGCTACACAATTAATAAAACTAAAAAAAAGTCTTAAAGACTTAGAAAATTGAGTTTTAAAAATAAATAAAATAAAAAAAAACCCATACAGATTTAGAAAATTCAAATAAGGAACAGATGAAATTGAAGGAATACATTTCTAAAAAAATCTAACAAGAAAATCCGCTAAAAATCCAACAAAAAAAATCCGAACAATAAAAAAAACTTCAATAATATAATAACGGGTTCTCAAATGGGGATCAACATAGGGTAGGAGCCTGCCTGTTGGTCTCAAATGTTCCTATCTCACGCCTCCACGAAGATCATATGACGACATTTTTAGATCGGGCGTGAACTGGAAACACACACCTGGTCTTGGCTCCGAGAACGGGTGTCGAAAGTGGCTAAGTGAGGGGGTGCGAGCGAGTCAGAGCGCTATATCTCTCCCGGGGAAGGCCTCCCGGGTCATGGAGGCCTTGCCAACCCGCTGTCTCCCGGGCAAAGGAGATACACCCAATAAAATGGAGCTACGATCACGAAGAATAATTAGAATGCGATCACCCGAGGAGGGTCCCCGAACTGGAGCTGGTCCTGGAACGGGCGTAAGAGCGAGCGGCCAGCGGCTGGAGGGCGATGTGCAAGAGCGGGCCACCAGCCGGGTTCAACCCGAAGAGCTACCGCCACACGGAAACAGCAGCCATCGACATCACCCAAGAAACGCTGCGCCTACGAGGCGTGTTGTGACTGCCAGACGGCAGTCGTCCACACTCGTGGGTACCACTAGGCGCCGGATCATGTGGACACACGAAATGAATGAATTCGTGATCCGCGCCTATTACATCTGCACTGCTTTGGAGACGGACATGAGTGGTCGCCCTCGAATACTAACAATGTTCGAGGAAGCGTATCCAGAGTTCGTTGGGAGGCTTGATCAGAACGCGATGAACGCGAGGCGTAGAGCGATAGTACGCAACAACATGCTCTCCCAAACGCAAATCGACGAGATCAAGCAGCAGGTGCAGAGAGAAATAAGCTCCAGGAACAACAGAGCAAGCGATGTGTCGAGACGAAGTTCAGTACGGCTGAGCAATTCATTCGCGAGTGGGGCACGCGAATCAGCACCAGTGGAGGCCACAGTACAACAACCCCCTGAGCCGGAAGACCCACAGCCAGATCAACAACTACTACGCGATCTGGTCTTCCACTACGACGAGGCGATCTCACAGTTCCGCGACACAGACCCATTGTCGCGCCCCAGGATCCCGAAGTTGCAGCATTCCCGCAGGCTGACAAGTGCAGTAAAGCTCATGAACGAGCACGTTCTTCCGCTGCACTTGGTTGATGCTGAGAACATGGAGGAGCTGCAACTGAAAGTTTACTGCGCTGCTGTGGCGACCGCCAAAAGTTTAGGATACCGTATTAGGCCAAGAGGCGGACTGCTCCAACATCTCCGTGAAAGGCGTGAGCCTCCATGGCGAAGGAGATTGGAGCAACGGATCCTAAACAAGCGCGCCGCAATTGGAAGACTGATGGCGTACAAAAGAGGCAGCAGATCGGTGAAATTATGTCGCCAAGTTGCTGTGATCGTGCGGCCTACTGAACTTCGCCAGCTGGGAGCTCACCAGCTGACGGAAAAACTCGACACACTGGTACAGCAATTGAGCGTCCTTACAAAACGGCTGAAACGTTACTCTGACTCTGCAAAGCGCCAGGAACAAAATCGGATGTTCAGAGATAACGAGAAAGCGTTCTACGACCACATTAGCGACGAGAAGCCCGACTACCGCGAAGGTTTGCCAGATATTAGCGATGTGACCAACTTCTGGGCTGGTATTTGGGAGACCCCAGTAGAACATCGCGACGGGCAAATGTGGTTAAGACGGGAGGAGGAGAGTTGTGGTGAAATTGGAGAGATGCCAGCTATCATCGTCGGAGAGAACGATGTCCGCGAAGCCTCGCGGTACCTGAGGAACTGGGCAGCACCGGGCCCCGATGGTGTTCTTCTGGCACAAGAAGCTGACCGTCGCACATCCAAAGATAGCTGAGTGCTTCAACAAGGTGCTACGTGACCCACACAACCTTCCTGAATTCGCCACCCGTGGCGTCACCTTCCTCCTCCCGAAAGACAGCAACACATTGAACCCATCAAAGTACAGACCGATAACGTGCCTATCGAGTCTGTACAAAATACTGAGCAGCATAATTACCGCCAAAGTTTCTGCTCACTGCGAACAGCATCACATCATCGCAGAAGAGCAGAAAGGATGCAGGAAAAATACGCATGGCTGCAAAGACCAGGCCATCATCGACGCAGCCATAGTCGGCCAGGCGGTTTATAACCAGCGGAACCTAAGCATGGCCTATATCGATTACAGGAAGGCTTATGACTCCATACCTCACTCGTTTCTCGTCCGGGTATTGGAGCTCTACAAAATTGATCCCTTCGTCGTTAGGTTCCTGCAGCATGCGATGAGGCAGTGGAGTACGTCTCTGCACCTCAGTGATGGGGAAAATGTGTTGCAGTCTAGAACGCTGCAGATAAAGAGGGGAATATTCCAAGGCGACTCTTTCAGCCCGCTTTGGTTTTGTCTGGCATTGAACCCCCTCAGTAGGACGCTCAATAGAAACGGTCATGGCTATAAAATAAGGTATGGCGACGGCGCCCACGAAGAAGTGACCCATACCTTCTACATGGATGATCTCAAGGTCTACGCTGATTCACGTCAGCGTCTAGGTGTAGCTATCCGGGTTGTCGAAGACATAAGCAGGGACATTTGCATGGAGTTCGGCCTCGACAAGTGCCGCTGTGTCCATCTGCTGAAAGGGCAGCTTACCGAATCCGGAGGTTACGAGGTCTATGACGGCGAGTTCATAAGAGACATGGTTCGTGGCGAATCCTATAAATATCTTGGATTCCGACAGCTCACCGGGATTCGCCACTCCGACATCAAGACGGAGCTGCGAGACAAGTTCTTGAGTCGAGTGAACTGTGTCCTGAGGACTTTCCTCAACGCGGGGAACAAGGTACGCGCGATCAACACATTCGCGGTTCCCCTGCTGACCTTCAGTTTTGGTGTAGTCAAATGGAGCAAAACTGACCTAGAGGACCTTGAGAGGAGGATGAGGAAAGCATTTAAAGAGGCCGGAATGCACCATCCTCAATCGGCACTGGAGAGAGTTTCATTGCCACGCAAAGAAGGGGGACTTGGAATAGTCGACATATCTGCACTGTGTGTTGCCCAGGTACGACAACTGCGCGAGTACTTCGCAGAACGCGCCAACCAAAACGCGCTATACCGGGCTGTCTGCGCCGCCGACAGAGGATACAGCGCTCTGCACTTGGCGCAAGCGGAGTACCAACTCAACTGCAATCTGCAGACAGTGGAGGAGAAGATTGCAGCTTGGAAGCAGAAGGCAGTGCATGGTGCCCACCCCCATCAACTGGACCGGCCACACGTCGACAAGGCCGCATCTAATCTGTGGCTAACGCGTGGTGAACTCTCTTCAGTAGTAGAAGCCGACATGATAGCCATCCAGGACAGGATAATGCCGACGAGAAACTGCAGGCGGTACGTCTGGCATCAAGACGTTGATGACATTTGCCGGATGTGTCATCAACCAGGTGAAAACATAGAGCACATTATGGGAGGCTGTCCCGTTTTGGCCAACGCAGCCTACACCGAGCGCCACAACAACGTGGCCCGTATTGTTCATCGACAACTGGCGCTCCAATGTGCTCTACTGGAAGACAACGTACCAAACTACCGGTACCTGCCTGCACCTGTCCTGGAAAATGACCGTTTCAAGCTGTACTGGGATCGCACTGTTCTGACCGACCTCTCGATCCACCACAACCGGCCAGATATAATGGTTTACGACAAGAGCGACCGCAAAGTCACCATCATCGATGTCGCTATTCCACTGAACCAGAATCTGGAGGAGACCCACGGTCGCAAAATCTGCAAGTACCGACCATTGGCCGTGGAGCTCAAGGAACTGTGGGGGCTAAGGGAGGTCCCAAGAATTGTTCCAGTCGTTCTCTCTGGAACTGGAATTGTCCCGAAGACACTTCTGGAAGCGCTAAAGGTGTTGAATATGGAGAAGGAATTGGCCGGCATCCAAAAGTCGGTCATCCTTAGCACCTGCGCGATTGTCCGACAATTTCTCGGTCAGGACTGAAACAGCACGAGCATGCAGATACGTGCATTCCGCAGAGCCTAGTCCCCCTTTGGCATTCAGAAGCCCGGGGGCAGGTGAAAATTCTGGCTAGGTTCGCCTAGTTAAGAAGTGAGATAAGTCTGCCAAAAAAGTAATAAGAATTATGATATCAAAAAAGAAAAATAATAAAAATTAAAAAAAAAATATTAACTCTTGAAAATTTATAAAATTAAAAATGATCAACTTAGGAAAATTTTGTAAATTCAGAAAACTCAACAGCATAAAAATGTACAATGTAGAAATTAAAAAAAAAAGGTGCATTTAAAAAATATACAAAATCGAAAATTTAAATAAATACAAAAAGATAGGAAAAGTTGAAGGGAGGCGATCTGGCGTAGTGGTAACATCCATACCTCTCACGCAGAGATCACGAGTTCAATTCTCACTCCCGACATTCTTCCAAAAATGGAAGTAAAAGTGACGAACCAGACGAATTGTGCTGAAAATCACTATAATAGAGAAAAAAAAATAGGAAAAGTTGAAAATGAATCAAATAAATAAAAATTGAGAAATGAACACGAAAACAAAAAAAAATATCAAAAGATCAAGAAAAGTTCAGAAAATTAAAAAGCTCAGACGATTTAGAATTAATAAAATATGAAAAATCAAAATAATAAGAGGATTCAGAAAATTCAAAAAGTTTTTAACATTTAGAAAATTCTAACAATTTCGAAAATTCAGAAAATTCTAAATAGGACACTGAGAGAAATCAGAAAATTAAAAAAAAAATTAAATTTAGAAAGTTCAAAAACATTATATGGTTCGGCAAATATCCATATACAGCCATTCGATGTCAAACCGACATAGTGGTTCTCAGATGTTCGTCAAAAGAGGTAATTTTTATAGCAAAACATTAGACTCGGATTTTTTAAATTTTTTTTATTAGGGTGCCCATTTCCATTTTAGGGTGGTCCGAAAAATTAACTTTCCCTCTTTTTTTTTTTTTTTTTTCAAAAATGACTTTTTTTCAAAAATTCCTAACTTTTGAACTACTAGACCGATTCAGATGATCGACATATCAAATTAAAATCAATCTTTTTTGAAAAAAATACTATACTTGCAGAAAAATTTTTTATATTTTTTTCTGGAAAGCTGAGAATTTTACACATATCATAAGTCGAAACCAGAGAGGCGTTTTTTTCGTTTTTGAGTTATGATTTTTCAAAAATCAATCAATTCAATTCAATCAAATCAATCAACTTTTTCCTCTTTTTTCCAACACAAAAATTCTTAACTTTTGATCTACTGGACCGACTCAAATGATCGACAATTTTAATTTTAATTTTAAGCCAATTAGAAATATTTAAATTTTGAAAAATATCAGACTGGCGAAAAAAAAATTGATTTTGATTTCGTAATTATTTATTGTATTAGTTTTTTTATAGTTTACATGGTTTGGGAACCAAGAAGGTATATTTTTTCATATTTTAAATAAAATAATATATATTTCTTAAAAGCTTTACATAACATATCCAAAAAACAGAGATGTGTCATTTTCCGTTTCTAAGTTTTGATTTTTCAAAGTTAACATCTTTTCAGTCTTCGTTGAATATTTCTATGCGACTAGACTTGATGTACGCGACTAGAATTTAATTATTTGGCGAATGTGTAATTTGTATAAAAGGCTAGTTAATTGGTTTTAATTTGATATATCGATCATCTGAATCAGTCCAGTAGTTCAAAAGCAATAAATTTTTAAACAAAGTCATTTTTGGAAAAAAGAGTAAAAAGTTGATTTTTCGGACAACCCTAATGGAAAAATAAAAAAATACGGGTCTAATGTTTTGCGATAAATAACAAAACTACAACTTTTCACGAAAATCTGAGAACCACTATATCGGTTTGACATAAAATGACTGCATATTCATAAAATCAAAAAAATATCAAAAACTAAAAAAAATCAGAAATTTAGAACTTTCCCAAAATTAAAAATATATTTCGGAAAAATAAAAAAAAATCTGGTCATTCAAATAAAAGGGTAATTAGAAAAACAAAAATTCTGGAAACTTCAGGAAATTCGTGAATTTGAAAAATTAGAAAAAGATTTTCCCGTCAATAAATTAAAAAAAATTAAAATTATACAAAATTATAAAAACAAGAAAACTAAAGAAATTTAAAAAGTAACACTTCAGATTTTGTAAATTCTCAAAAAAGAAATCAAAAAATTAAAAAATAACAAAAATCCAAAAAAAAAATTAAAAAAGGGAAAGGTTGAAAATGTAAAAAATAAAAATTAAAAAACTCAAACCTCAATGCGTTCTGCAAATTTAAAAAAGTTCAGAAAACTAAAAATTCCTAAAATATTAACAATCAAGATAATGAGGAAAATTGAAGAATTCAACAAATATAATATTTAGAAAATTCCCAAACTCATAAAATTCAAAATATAAATTCAAGAAAATTAAGAAAATCCATAAAATTTAGGAAGTTCAAAAATATTATAAAATTAAACAAATATCCTTAAATCCATGAACAATTAAAAACTAAAAAAAAAATCAGAAATTAAGAAAATTGTCCCAAAAACAAAATTTGAAAAAATAAAAATAAATCTGGTCATTTTCAAAAACGGTAATTCATACAACAAGAAATTCTGGAAACTTCGATTCGTGAAATTTAAAAAGTTTATAATAATTGAATATTTTTTTTAATTAATTATTCAACATTTCTAAATATTCTAAATTGAAAAGAAACATAAAAAAAACCGAAAATTCTGATGATCTGATGATGAATCTGAAAATTCATTAAATTTTTAAAAATAGAAAAAAATGAAAACATAGAAAAATTCTAATTGTTTGAAAAAAACAATGAAAATGAGGATAAAAGAAATTATAAAACTAGGAAGATTAGATAAATTTTTATAAAATTAGAAAACTGAAAAAAATTCAAATATTTAGAAATTTAAAAACATTTAGAAGACTAAAATTTGAAAATTGATTTAAATTTAAAAAATTCAGATGGCTCAGAAAATTTTAGAAATTGAAAAAAAGAAAAATATTAAGGAAATTTTGAAAATTTAGAAAACTCAGATTTGATTTTTTTCAAAATTGAAAAATTTCAGAAAATTGTGAAGGTTAAAAAAATCAGAAAATCAAATAAATTGAAAGATAACAGCGGAATCAAAAGATTTATAAAATTTTAAAAAATTAGAAAAATAATTGAAAAAATTTAAAGATAATTGAGAAAACTCAGAAAATTTCTGATGATTTTGAAAAATTAAGGAAATTAATAAAGCAAGTTGAATAAATTTAGGAAACTAAAGAATGTGAAATTTCTGAAAATGAGGAATATTTCAAAAAAATCAGGGAATCGAAAATCTAGAATTGAAAAAATAGCAAAATATGAGGGAAAACTTAAGGAATTATAAAATTGAAAATATTTAAAAGATCTGAAAACTGAGAAAACTGATAAGAAAATAAAAAACGGAAAAATTGGAAAATTAAGAACGCTGAGAAAACTAAGAAAACTTTTAAAAAATTTAAGAATTTTGTTAAATTGATAAATTCTTAAAAATGGAGAAAATTCAGAAAATTTGAAAAACTTAAAAAAATTAAACATTCGAAAAATCAAAATAAAACGAAAAAATTTAAAAATATAAAATTCTCATGTCTCAAAACAAGCAAAAACTTTTTAAAAATCGGAAAAAGAGCAGATTTTTTTTTTTTTTTTATAAATCGTTTATTTTTACAGACTCAGTTACATTAGTTTAAAGGAGCCGAATTCTTAAATGTATTTTTTAAAACTATACATATACAATTTTCCTAACACTGTGGTTAGTAAGGTGGAAAACCGATTACTCGCGGTTTACTCGAGTTTAGAAGGGTGACATATTCTTTCAGGAAGGGGATGGGATATAAGGGAATTGTTACAATGTTGATGATCACACTCAATTCTTAAATCTATTCGTATATCTATTGTATATTTACATTTCAACTTATTTTATTGTTTATACCAAGGGGGGCAATCGCTCGCAATGGATGAAAAGGAGGGTATGAAGACATAGGGACAATCACACACGAAGATCCATAGTTTTAAGGAAAACATATATTTGGGTCATGTAATCAAGGTCTAACCGAGCCAACACATCTCTCACCGGCACATTGGGCTGTCTTCCTCGGGCCCGAAGGGAGTTTTCTAAATTCGATCTGGCGACAAGCTACACCTCGCACGACCAAACAACATGCTCGATGTCGTGATAACCTTGACCACAGACGCAGAGATTGTTGCTGGCAAGATTGAAACGAAAGAGTAGCGCATCTAACGAACAGTGATTGGACATGAGTCGGGAGAAGGTGCGAATAAAGTCCCGACTCAAGTCCAGACTTTTGAACCACGGTTTGAGGCTAACCTTAGGGGAAAAGAGCAGATTGATAAAATATAGAAAATATCAGATTATTAAAAGAATTAGAAACAGTGTTTGGATTTTGATCAAAATCGAATGATACACAATGTGTCATACAAGTAAACTCTCACGAACATATAACCAAATATGAGAGGATCATTCAGATACTTGTATGAATGTCAGTAATCACTTGTTTAATATTTAGTGATTAAACTAAGAGAGGAACGAAGACTGTTGATTGCATATCCGATCTGTATCAAACATCGCATACCATTTTCGAAGCCTGCATACAAGTTTGAACCACGTCCCATTTTCGTCCCATTTTACTATAGCGAAACCCACTGCACAGAAAAGTGCAAAGCAATAAATGATACAAGAAAAATTACGTCATCATTTAGTCACCATTTGCGGAGAGCAGCGAATGGGAAAAGAGATAAAACGCGTGAGTTTTTGCTTCTCACTGGAGCGGTGTTGCTAGTAAAACTATGCGGTCTATATGAATATACATATTTCAAGGGATAGCGGCGTTAAGAATGGAAAATATAATCTGACTACCCTTCCCTTAGCCTCTATCGAGCTAAATAATCATATAGTTTGCACTCTCTGAGACTTAAAAATCAGGATCTGCTACATTAGCTGAATATGAATCTTTCGCTTTCCGTTGTCCGTATGATCCTGCTGTTTCATGATGCATGGAGAGGTCGGTATGCATATGTTAGAGGCAAAGAAGAAAATAAGCTTTCTGACCAAAAGCGTATATGATAGCTTTGCTTGCATGCTGGTGTGCAATAAAGTGCGAGCCGATGCAGAGTTGTGTCGTTCTCTTTTGTGTCGTGATTTGCAACACATAACAACAAAAGAATACCGCTAGGGGAAATGTTTCCTAAAAGATCATTATTGAACGAACAAAAGCGATTTTTTCAATGAGTGGATCATTTGGCAAACACTGTATAGAAAATTGAGAAAATTTTTAAAAAATTAGGAAAGTTGAAAAATTAAGAAAATTGTGTAAATTCAGAAAAACTATAAAGAAGCAAAAATTCAAAAAGTTAATAAAATTTGAAAAATCTAAAACATCAAGGCAATGGAAAATTAAAAGAATTGAGATAATTTATAATTTAATCAATTGATATTAAAAATATAAAAAAATAGAATATTTAGAAAATAAAAAAATAAAAATGAAAATTATGAAAATGAAACAAAAAATAAAAGAATTGATTTTGAAATGCAAAATCGAAAATGACAAAATTGAAAAACATGAAAATATTAGAAGAATTTTAAACATTTAGAAAATTTAGAGATTGAGAAAATTCATAAAAGACAGTTTAGAAAAATTTTATTAATGAGATAATTCGGGAAATTTTTTTTTATTATTTTATTAATTTCAAACATGAAAAATACCGAAATTTGAGAAATAAAATTAAAATTTAGAAATTAAAATAATAAAATTAAAATTATAATTTAAAATTTGAAATTTTCATTCAGAACATTCAGAACACTTAAAAAATAAAAAAAAACTCAAAATTCAAAAATGCACGAATTTCCAAAGAATTAGAGTGAAGAAAATTGGAACTTATTCAAAATAAAAACCCGGAAAAACTTAAATACAAGGAAATTTAGATTCAAAAAAACTCAAACAAAACATAGAAATTGAAAAACTAAAAAAGCGGAAATTGAAAATTCGGCGAATTTTTTATTTATTTTTTTTTTCTCTGTATTATAGTGACTTTCAACTCATTTGGCTGGTTCGTCACTTTTACTTCCATTTTTGGAAGAATGTCGGGAGTGAGAATTGAACTCGTGACCTTTAGCGTGAGAGGCATGGATGTTACCACTACGCCAGATCGCCTCCATTTGGCGAATTGAAAATAGTTATTTCTAGAAAATTTAATGTTTACAATATTTTAAAATTCAAAAATTGATTTTTTTTTCTGAAATTTTATGTTCAGAAAGTATAATATTAAAAAAAAAATAAATTGAGAATTCGAAAAAAATTTAAAACTCTAAGTTTAATATCAAAAAAACGTGGAAATTCAAAAATTAAACATTAAAAACAGACAATTTAAAGATTAAAAGAAGATTTAAAAAAACAAAAATGAAATAAAAAATTCTTAAAAGGAAGGTTCTAAAAAATTATAAATTATAAAAATGTGGGTCGCAAAAACATCGAAAATTGGGAAATACGACAATTTTTTATTTGAAAACACCTAAAATTAAAAAAAAAAAACAATGTAAATTAAAATAACAAATAACCAAATTCTTAAAATTGACATTTAAGGAAATGGGATTTTCAGGAAATTGAAACAAGAAATTGTAAATGAAAGGAAACAACAATAAAAAAAGAAAATAAAAAAAAAATTCAAGGTAAGGATTTTGCTGTTGAAAACGATACAAAGCATTATTTTAATTTTTAATTAATTTGTTACAGTTCTTTTTTTAATTTTGTTTGTCGTTTTTTGCATCCAATCCAATCCAATTTGAAATAACTTCATCATATAGATTCCAATTTAAGATTTAAAAAAAATTACTTTATTTACGCTTTTTATACGCCCATAAAAGAACAGTATCAACTAAAATTTCAAAAAAGAGAGCGTTGTCACAGAAACGACCCTTTGTCGGTGAATTTGTGCGTTGAAATGCGCATTTTCTGAGCAACGAAATACAATATCGTCAAAACCGGTTTCAGTTTCTTTCCTTATAATATCTTGCGCATATTAATTTTTATATTGATGTTAACATTATCAATCAAATATTTAGTTTGGTTTCAATTTTGTATCTGATACAGTTTTATCGAAGCATGTCTCATAATGCCTGGTTCAATAGTATTGACAGAAATATTCGTTTCTATCTAAAAAATCATACTTCATGTTGAGTCCCCCTCAGTTTATTCCATATCCCATATTTCACCACAATTTTTCATTGATGCGTTCTTGGACGTCCTGTTGTATGTATAATATTCTTATACACTTCCCGCAAGCGTTCACGAGTTCGTTTTGGCGAGAAATCCTCCGAAAATAAGAATTTTCCACTGTGAATAAGTACTTGGAAGCGTCGATTTTCAACAACAGTTGTTGAATGAATAATTTGACAGTTCAGATGAAACAGCAGACGTGTTCATAGAATTTGGTACAAATTTAATAAGAATGATAAAAATACGAGTTAAATAATGTTGTCTATTGTCGAACGACAAAGCAAATCGTAAAATAAAACTATATATAAATTCAAAGACACTATTGTATTTATTGATTTTTCTGTAATGACGATGCTGATGAGACAGAGTTATAAGAATTATCGCTCAGTCTCTATGATCCCTCCAGTAACTTTTCCACTCACTCAAAGATTTCAAAACTACTATCAACTAGTTAATAGAAAAGGTTCAGAGCAACTCACCTGTTTTAAAAATCTGCATCGTTTGCCGAACTGAATCGACGCCGCTCGCCTCCTACCTCCTTCGATGTTCCTTATTCCGAGTGCATGTCCCATCCATTTTCCGCTTCCGCCGCGCTTCCGTCGCGATGTGAGCAATCATGATCCAAGGCACTCGTCCTGGCGCTCCCAACCGCCCCTTCCAACCGCCACACCACGTCAGGCGGGCACAATTGGGATTGGGAGGGATTTTGGACGGCCAAGACGAGAGCCTATCGTCTTTCGCCTTGCTTTCGGAAAATGGATTATCGAATACTTACTCATTTCTGAAACAGGAGACGAACGAGAAAAGGAGGGAAAAAAGAAGAAAGAGAAGAAAAAAATGTAAATTAATACCGTCGTCGTTGATTCGGTTACGGTGATCGGTACGCGCGATGGAAATGAAATTAAGATGGGATAAAAACAAACGGAGCAAACAAAAACCAGAAAAAAAAACACCGGGCGGCTGGCTCTTTTTCTCTTAATTCAAATTGATTTCAACAGTTTGCGCAACACTGGCTTGAAAAATTCAATTTCGCAGCTCGCGTCGTTTCATCGTGGCGCGTATTTGGTTTCATTAATATGGAGAGCGGGGAAAATGACATATCGACAAACAGATCGGGTCATATTGGCAAATCGATGAATGAACAATGTGTTCTTTCATTGCAGTATTTCGCGAACCAAGCACCAATCATGTCCTCGAATGTCGCTTTTATTCATTATTCATCATCTGTTGATTATAGGTTTCCTCATTCTTCGTAAAGAGTTCATTCCGTGAAAAACATCCATCGAAAAGTCAAATATGAATTCCAACTGGTTTTTACGTCCCATTTTGTTAATTTATATATTTTTTTAAACGAAAAAGTTGAATACCTTTTACGAAAAATGTTATGACATTTTCACAATAATTGTCACCTTTGAAAATTTCAGTTTGAAGATTGATTTAAATTTTTCAACATTTCGATCATGAAAGGATGATCGAAATGTTGAAAAATTTCTGAACTTGAAAAATGCTGAACTTTTCTTAGAAAATTATCACAATTTGATTAAATACTTGATAAAATACTTAAAACATATAACGCGATTTTTTCCAATGATTTTTGTGTTAAAACTATTTCAATAAACTCATACGAGATCTGGAACGTGTTTAACTTAGTGAACATAGTAATTTTTGAATAATAAAAAAGTTGAAAATGAGTTTAAGCTCTACTAGGCCGTGACTATGATGCTCTTCCCGAACACAGACATCGGATTTAAGCACCAAATTTCATTTATCCAAACCCGCTAAGGGTCTCCGTAGCCTAAAAAAGACGAAAAAATGTTTGTGCATATTAGCTTCTATAATAGAAATAAACCAATGAATCAAGCATACCCTTTCTACGGAAATTTTCTGAACTTGCATTTGTATGTCGTTAATAGTCTTTGGTAAGTTGAGTGTTGAAGGCCATCCATTAGAAATTTTCTGCAAAATTCAGCCGAGTTTCGAAATCATTTGAACAACGTTGTTACCAAACACAAATTAATTACAGCCGAAGTAGAACCCCAAGTTCAGACGAAGAGAATGGAATTAAAAATAAAAGGTAAGATAAAGTTAAAGGTTACACCAGGCAATAATTTAAAAATATAATCGATATCAACTAAAAATCAGTGAACTTAGCAATGTTAGATAAATAACAGTTTTTCGTCA
The DNA here is from genome assembly GCF_029784135.1 of Toxorhynchites rutilus septentrionalis. Taxonomy (NCBI): domain Eukaryota; kingdom Metazoa; phylum Arthropoda; class Insecta; order Diptera; family Culicidae; genus Toxorhynchites; species Toxorhynchites rutilus. The sequence continues at coordinate 160,232,391 of NC_073744.1, read as the reverse complement.
AATGTAAAATTTAGATAAGTTTGAGTAAAACTAAAACGAAACTTTGGTTTGTGTTCAATCAACTTTAGTTTCAATAATAATTTGAATGTTTTTTTTAAATTATTATTTATTAAAATTTTAACAGTCACCATTTTTATCTGTTTCAATAAAAAAATCCGCTGCTTTCAGTCTCGGTCCATAAAAATATCAGCGGTATTGGAGCCAAACAAAAATATATTGATCACATATTCGGCCTAACTCTAACTCTATTGATCAGGAATGTTGTATGAATTGTTGCAGAATACAAGGAAGTCCATCCACCTCTCCTACCGATGGAAACATAGACCAAATAAAATGATGGATGCTCGGAAATCGTCGTTTTAGTTTGAGAGAGCTAGCCAGTGAATTGAATATCTCTCACGAGACCGTTCGTCATATTTTGCTTGATGTTTTGGGCATCGCAAAAAGTCGCAGCACGACTAGAGCCAAATTCTCTTCAAAAATTTCGTCACAATCAAGTGACTGAAGACATTTTTATTTATCCAAACCCGTTGGGGGTCTCCGTAGCTCAAATAGCCACGCGTCCGCCTGCCAAGCAACTGATTGTGGGTTCAATCCCAGAACCCTCCATTGATTGATTGGGCCTTTTCAAGGCTAGAGACGAAAAAACTTTGTATTGCATAGCCTCTATAATAGAAATAAATCAATTAATCAACCATACCCTTTCTACAGAAATTTTCCAAACTTGCATTTGTATGTCGTTAAGAGACTTTTGTAAGTTGAGGGTTTAAGTCCATCCATTTTACATTTCTGCAAAATTCAGTCGAGTTTCGAAAACGTTTGAACAGCGTTTTTATCAAACGCAAATTAATTCCAGCCGAAGTAGAACCCCAAGTTCAGACGAAGAAAATGGAATTAAAAATTAAAGGCAAGATAAAATTTAAGGTTACACCAGGGAATAATTTAAAAATGTAATCGATATTAACTAAAAATCAGTGAACTTAGCAAATGTTAGATAATCACAAAAATTTTGGATTTAGTTTCGTAATCGAATCTTGATGTTTCGTTCTACGATTTTTTTTTCATGCGTTCCGAATTTTCTGCATTTTTTAATTTAAATTTTTATTTATTTTTTAAATTTAATTTTTAATTTTTTATTTCGTTTCTTCGATAAGCTCAATTAGTTTGATTGAATTTTCAAATTGAAGATTTTTGATTTGCATTGTTGGATCTGTACACTTGGATTTATCTTACCGTTTTTCGATTTTTGTTTTTCGCTCTCAATTTAAAAATTTTTATTTTTCAGGTTTTTTTGATTTTTGCTTTTTCGATTTATGTTCTTGCGTTTTTGGATTTTCTTTCTCAATCTGTATTTATTGATTATTTTTCAATTTAATTTTTATTTGCGTTTCTAATATTATTTTTTTTAATATGTGTTTTCGTGGAGGCGATCTGGCGTAGTGGTAACATCCATACCTCTCACGCAGAGATCACGAGTTCAATTCTCACTCCCGACATTCTTCCAAAAATGGAAGTAAAAGTGACGAACCAGCCGAAATGTGTTGAAAGTCACTATAATAAAAAAAAAAAAATATGTGTTTTCGAATGCATGGTTTTTCAATTGTTGTTTTCCAAATTCGTGTTTATCGATGACCGTTCCTTAATCACGTTTTTTTAGCAAATGCTTTTATCTACGATTTGTGTTTTCCGTACCTAAATTGTGTTCGTTGATAAACACTCCTATACTCGCGCATGCGGTCTCACAGACCGAGAAATAATAGTTTTGTTTTGAGGTTGCTGAATTAAATGGTCATTAACCCTTTGCGGTCGGAATAAATTTCCAGGAGATCCTCTTATCTTTCCACGCGTATAAATTTTTGTTTACCCCGAGTTCCGTTATCCACTCATAGAACAAGTTCACTGAACATTACAATTCGTTTAGAAAAGGTGTAAAATATGACATACGGTTAGACAAAATATTTAGAATGATTCCTTGCTGTGGTGGCTGAGAGCAGACGTACGATCGGAAAGGGTGAAAACTGAATGAAGTTGAAGAAAACATAGTTTCTGGCGATTTTTTCATTCAATTTATGTTTTTTAAAATACACATCAATAACGCCTAAAAATACACAATAACAATATTACAGAGACATGCACAGTTATGATTTTGCGCGCGAGTAGATGTCTAGTTTCCGGTATTGTTCTTGTGTTTTCCTATTCTCATTTCTCGATCTGCATTTTTCATTACGACTTTTCATTTCGATTTCCTAAATTCTGTATTTCGAATTCACCAATTGATTTTTTCGGTAAATTTTCCCATGTGGGTTTTTTTTCAACCTTCCTCTTTTTTTATTTTAATTTTTCTATTTTTCTATTTTGTTTTTCGACAAGCATTTCTCTGATAATACGTTCAGATATACAATTTATGATATGATTTGAATTTTCGGATCTGTGTTTTTCAATTCACGTTTTCTTGTGTTCTGGAGTTTTTGATTTCCGATTTTCGATTTAAATTTACCAATTTTCATTTTCCGTTCACGTTTTTAAATTTTTTTTTTATTTGTTTTACAATCCTTATAGCTTTCTAGCTCAATGTACGGATATACGATTTTTGATTTCATTTGAATTTTTAAATCTGTGTATTTTGATTCACACTTTCCGATTTGTGTTTAACGAATTAAATTTTCAATAAATGTTTACCGATTTGTGCTGTTGCGTTTTTTGATTTCCATTTTCCCATCTGCATTGGTTGATTTTGGCTTTTGAATTTATCAAATTTTCGATTTTCTATTTGATTCCTCCGATTTGCATTTTCTAATCGAATTTTCAGGTATTCTTTTGACTTTTGATTTCATTTGAATAATCTGCGTTTTTCGATATATGTTTTCCAAATTGCATAATTGTTTTTCGTGTTTTCCGATGTTAAGTTCTTGTGTTTAAAATAAAAATAACAAATCGGATTTGTGGTCTCAAAGTTATATTTTTTTTCAAAATTTTGAAATGCCAGAAAATCTATAACATTTTTTTGTACTGTGTATTTTTTTTTATTATTTTATTTTTATTATTAGTTATTTTAAAAAAACAGCTTGAAGATATTTATCAATCTAGAAAATCCGTAAGAGCACATTTAAATATGAATTAGAGTAGTACTGAATCTCTAAATCCCAAAAAATTTTTTTCAAAATTAAAATTTTTTTTAGTAGTAAAATTTTTGATGAAATATTTTTTTGATAATTTTTTTTGATACACCGTGGTAAGATGCACATTCAGTATTTTTTTTCAAATTTTTATCTCGGATCTATTGAGGATGGCGTGAAATAAACGGAAAAGTACATTTTTCACTATAGATCCTACGTCAAACCACATAGGGGTTCAAATAAACCGCCAAAATTTCTTATTTAATATCCTTTACAATATTTGCCATACAGCTAGAGATTTGGTTTGGGGGCACTTTTTACTCCCTTACCCGGCCAGGCCCTTACTTAGTTTTTCATTAAAAAGTATCAAAGAATTTTTTGGAAAAAAAACTCATTGAAAAAAATTATTTTGAAAATTAAAATTCATTTTTTCTTGTAAACATATGCTTTCAAAATTCTGAAAAAATAGATATAAATAGCCCTTGAAATTTCCAACAAGTTTTCCATACATCGGACGATGGACACATCTACATGGAAAAAGTTTTTCGAACAACTTTTCATTATTTTTTTGTCTTTGAAAAAATACTATTAATATTTAATTCGTAACATTTTTATGTATAAACTAGCTGACCCGACGAACTTCGTCCCGTCCAAAATAGATTTTTTGATTTGAATACTTTCAAACATCCACGTTTTCTTGCTAAGTGAACGTTAGTGAGTCCAATCACTGAACTCTTCATTGATTGATTACCCTTTGACCCTTTACAATTTCCTTTTACTATAAATTGTCTAATACTTCTACAAAAATTCGTCCTTATAATATAAAATTATTTTCAGACACAATTCTCGTTCGAGATTCTTCAAGCATTTGGAATGAACATGTTGCTCCGTTGCATGGAATACACGTTTGATACGGAGAATATTACAAAATACGGACAGCTCAAATCGGACCATTCCTTCGTCGGGTTTAGGGCACACCAACACATTTGTCCTTCCATTTTTGTGCATATAGATAGAAGATATAGGAATGCGTTATTCCGTTGGAAAATCCTTTTCCACTTTCGAACAAAAATCAATTTCGTTAGCGCCAACATCAAATGGACTAACAGCGCTTAGCTAATTGTAGAACATATGAGAATTCAATTTTCCGAATTTTCCGAATTTTCCGATTTTTCTCTCCGCTATATTGATCTACGGGAAGAGACGAAATTGAACCATTCCTTCCTCGGGTTTTGCGCTTACCAACACATTTGGCCTTTTAATTATATAAGATATGGAAATGCGTTATTTCTCCTGAAAATCCATTTCCACTTACGAACAAAGATCAATTTCGATAGCGCAAATATCGAATGGATTAACAACGCTTATCATGATGTAATTTTCGAACATGTGGGAATTCAATTTTCCGAATTTTCCGGCATTCCTTCAGAGTTTCCGAAAATTTTCCGGTTTTTCTCTCCACTATATCGATCTACGGGAAGAGATGAATACAACAAAATACAGGAGTCTAAAATCGGACCATCCCTTCTTCGGGGTTTCCGCTTACCAACAGATTTTGCCTTACATTTCTACTTATATAGATTATCGCAATTTACATGCTCTGCTAACTTTTCTCTATTTAGAAACATGTCAAGAACATGTCAAACGTGATAATTTACACACAAAAATACTACGAGCAAAACATTATTTTTTCAGGAGTCTTCATACAAAAATGACCTATATTCCAAAAACTATAAAAGATAGAAAGTTGATGTTATCGACAAAAGTTTGTATTTTAACAAGATCGAAAACTTTGTCGAATACACTATATCGCTACCTTGACTTTAAACAAAATTAGGAAAAGTTGGTTTTTTTTCAAAGAAAACATGAAAAAGTTGTTGTTCGAAAAACTTTTTCCCTGTAAAAGTACCCATCCTCCGATGTATGGAAGACTGGTTGGAAATTGTACCAAAAAGTTTTTTTTTTAAATTATTTATTCATTTTTCTCAAAACCGTATTTTTTTTTAAATTTAAATATATATATTTGGGAATTTCATTTTCATTTTTCAATTTCAATTTCATTTTTCAAACATTTCATTTTTTCAGAATTCTGTAGGTACCATAGTTTTTAAATTATAAAAAATTGGCTTTTTCCGAAAAGTAGTCTAATTATTTTTCGAATATTTCAAGTATGCAAAGTTGCTTAAATGACCCATGTATTTACACCTACAACGTTCGTTTCACTGCTATCTGAGATGGTGTTGCTAATGGCCAGTCGAGTTGGCATGAAATTCCTCTATTAACTTGTAGTCCTATTATGGCACTAATTCAGCATTTCTAATGCCAAATAACTGTATATTAGCATATTCAATGCTTATAAGCTTGATATCGACAGTGTTATATATGCATTTATTGCTGCCATATAATGCTTACAAATATTAGGACAAAAGCAGTAATATCGGTAATGCTAATGTACGGCTTTTACTGGGGATTAGAAGTCAGACTGCAAGCGGCGATTGAAATACGACTATTTCTATATAAGTATTAATTTTTAACGGTACAGATAGCACCAGACCACCAGGGCAACAGATGTTTTAAATTACGCTGGTACAGTTCTCATCAAATCATTTTATAAACCGACAGACCCGACGAACATCGTCTCGCCTAAAAAAAATATTTTATTATGCCTGGAATAATTTTTTGTTTCATCGAATATTCGTCATCTTGATTTTCCATTAGTTGCTGGATGAAACACTTTTTAAATTCAATTGAATCCAACATACTTGTTTATATTGATGAACCGAGTTCGTTAAATAGAATTTTATTTTTTTAAATGATTGCACTGATGCAAAGGGCTTCTAATGCTTCTTGAATGTCACCAACAGGAACCCAAAAATCTGAAAAATCCCACGAAATTGATTGTTCCGATTGTCGGAAAAAACAATTTCCTCTTTAGGTCAATTTTTCAAACATAGAAAGTACCAATCATCTACGTAATGTCACTAAATTGTTAAACACCACTGAGCCTCGCATCTTGTTTTCGCAAAAAAAGATCCAAGTATAGATTGAAAATCACAAACCATTTCAAAGTGGCGTAAATTTTGCACGCTACGGGGATTTAATTCCAATAGAGCCCGACTTCTCATCGGAGCAAAAAAAAAAACAATGACGCCAACAAATTCTCGGTGGAACCCAATCATTGTGTCAATTCATTGATTCCTAACTCCCGAATCGGACCCACACAGCCGGAAGGGGGGAAACATTACCGCAATGGAAATAATTTCCGGAAAATTCGTTTGTTTGTTCCCAACGCCGACGCCGCCGCAGCCGCCACAATCAATACTAATCCCGAAGCCCTTGTTTTTTTTTTTATTCCATTCTCTCGAATCGAATTCCCGCGCAGATCCCGCGGGTGAGGTGCCCCGAAGGAGGACGCGGAGAGAGAAGAAGCTTTTCAACACAACAAGCAACAACATCAAAAAATGGGCAGTAAAATACACTCACTTTTTCCGATCCCCAGACGGCGGATTATGGGGGGCGGCGTCGGTGGGAGGCTTTTCATTATCAATGACATCCTCTTCGAAGCGGACATGATAACCAAGACGGGCCAAATTTAGCAATCTACGGGAAAGAGAGAGAGAGATACAAAGATATATACAAATGTAGGGTGATTAATTATGAGAGCAGGCGAGAGCTTGAGTGGGTGGGTGGGAAAAGCAGGATTCCTTAGATTTCTGGACGGGGAGAGCGTTTAATAGCAATGATAACGTTTGGAGTTGATTGGGTGAATAATGAAGGGATGTTATGCGCAAATGATTCCGGACGGTTAGAAGTGGAATATCTATTGCGTCTTTGCCGGGATCCCCAAACAGGATTATCCTATTAAGTTCGAACAGTAATAGGTGAGCAACAGTTCCGCACTGCAGCAGTCACATGTCGTTCCTTCATAACAAACCGTAAGACAACACATAACCTCACAGCTCGATATAGAAAACCACTTGAAGCCCACAAAGTGCAGTATTTTTAAACGCAAAACAAACAGCACCAGTCTCAATGAAGGCACATCACATTGGAAGCTCGTTATTATCACACCTTTAAGAAGATTCGCCAACACATCCAGCCCCAAGGGGGCGAAATACGTTCGGTCCAACGTTCGCGGAATGAACTGCTCCACCGACTTGACACTAATTGGATTGGGGGAAAGTCTCGTGCTTTTGAAGTTTGTTTCTTGTCGCAGCAATAAGTGGTGATGGTGGCCTGGAGAGTGCGACCACCGCGACAACGTCAAACAACGACCGCATCGCACGCGCCCTCTTAAATACACCATTTGTAATTGGATGAAATACTTTCCGCGTGTAGAACTTCAAGTTTCGATTTGAACAGTTCATCACTACCCACCCCCCTGCAAACCTACCGGTCGGTTTCGGACTCTTCACCAGATTCATCGTCATCGCCCTCGTGGATAGTGGGAACGGCCAACGTAGCCATTTTCGGACCAGCGACTTGTTCACCAGTGTTATTAGTATCCATAGATTCTTCCTCGGTCATGGATCCGTTCCTCAATTCACCGTTAGGTTCCTTGATAGCGAGTATCGTCTGCAAAATCTCAACCGGCAACGGCAATAACTTGGTAATGGTCGGCGATTGCGAACCTCTTTTAATACCAGAAGACGCACGGTTATCCAGGATTCGGCGAACTTTAAAAAAGTCAATCACCCAATGACACTTTTCAGAAAAACAATATAACCGCACTCGCGAGACTAGAACACCGTACCGAACAACGACCGAACGCCAAATAGTTCCCCAAGTGGACAGTCACTTCCCAGTAAATGTGCACTGAACACTTGTAGGGGCTCTCCCTGCGCTGGGATCGGCCTAATCCAATTACCGGCGCGAGGAATCGACAGTACGCGAATCGGTGGAGCCCCCGATCAATCGGGCACAGTGACGTGCTCGACCTCGTAACGTCTCGTAACGCGAGACAGTAACGAGAGTTTATGAATTACGGAAGCGACAGTGCCCTTGGACTCGAGGGCCATCGCCCACAGCAGCACATGCATGGCTTTCGCGTTGAATGCGGCGTGTAATTGGGGCCGATTGGTGATATATATGAAATAGCCACCTGAAATAGCGCAACTAACACACGTGGCACACTAGTTGAATTTCGTTTGGGAAGCTTCAGATAATTGACGGTCTAAGAGGATAAATATTTGGAAATAATAAAATTGTTTCGAAGGTACTACTTCGAATTACTCATCACATATATATATTTTTATTTTTTTTGAAAGCTGAGAATATTTTACATAACATATCGCGACATCAGAGATGCTCTTTCGTTCGTTTTTGAGATATGAAATATGAAGATATGATATTTGAATATCTGATTTCCTGAACATCCGAATCTCAGAAACTCAACGTCTATGAGACTCGGATTCTCTCTGAAACCTTGAATCTTTGAATCTCTGAGTCAAAAGACAAAAGGAAAAAAATGAAAATTAGTTTAATTTCCATAGAAAATACTTCGTTGTTTGGAAGCTAAGTGGTCAATAGTGGTTTTAACAAAGATGGAGAAAAAACAACACATAAATCTATCCCATTTAGCATGATTTGTGCGAGTGACTATTTTTCCTCCACACTAAATTTTTTTTTCCATTTATTAACTTTTTTTCTAATGATGAAAAACGTACTATTTGAATTTTAAAAGTGAAAGCCTTTTGCTATCATGAACAACAATAAGTTGAGCTACAGTATTCTTCGAAAAACTGGGTTTGAAGCGGTATGTGGACGCAGACAATGGGTATATTTATAAGGGTGACCACTGTGGCCCCACTTCCCCTATCATGCATCTCCATTTTTTTTTTCCAAAATATATATTTTTATCAAGGCTCATATGGCGTTAGCCTCACGGGGCCGGGAGTTCAATACTTTGACAATTTTTCTTATTATCTATGTTAGTTACTCCGATTACTCGCGGTTGGCTCGAGGTTAGTATTACAAGTGTTTTCGTAGTACACTTGTAACACTTGTACACTTGTAATGCATCTCCATTGGTGAAAAATTACCAGACTGGTCCGACAGAGTCGCATGGTAGTTTCGAGGCGAAACACAGAGCTTAATATTTTCACACAAAAGCTAGCGACGTGCGAATCATTACGTCTATCAAGAACTTAAGAAATAGAATAGGAGAATCTAAGAATCCAATAAAATTTAATCCACAAATCTGAAAATATTTAATCCAAAGATCTTAAAATTTCAAATCCGCTAAAATTTAATAATTTAAAAACCTATAAATTCGAAAATCTAAATTTAGAAACGTAATAATTGAATTAAATCCAATAAAACTAGGATATAGATTTCTCATAAATTTTTTGGATTTGATTCAATTTAAAAAAACAAAACATTCAAAAATCTTCAACCCAAAAATAAAAAAAAATCGAATCCAAAATCCAAAATTTAATAATAAACCCTCTTATACTCGCGCGCAAAATCATAACTCGTATACTCGCGTCCGAAGTCACAGAGAGTGCGTGTGTACTTTTTTATTGTGTACTTTTTTGGCGTTATTGTTATTTATTTAATGAAAAGGATATAGTTCAATATAAAAACTGCAGAAAATCTTTTTTCTTCAACTTCATTCAATAATCATTCAAAATCAGCCTCCTCAAAACAGAATTATTGGTTTTTCGGTCTCTTCAACCCGATTGTTTTGATTCAAGAATCCAAAAAATCAAAACAAAAAATTTAACATCCAATAATTCAATGAAATCGAACAAAAATCTGTAATCTAGAATGAATCGAATTTGAAATTCAAGAATCTGAAATAAATCTAAAAATCTGGAATTCCATTAAAAAATACAAACAAAAATCAAAATATTATCGAAAATGTTAAATGTCGAAATTCAATCTCATATTGAATGATAAAAAAAAATAAATGAAAATCCCGAATTCTAAGACATGAAATTCAAAATTCTTGAGCGCAAAATTCACAAATTTTGAAAACCAAAAATATGTAATTCTAAAAAAAATAATCCAAAAATTAAATATCCAATAATCCAAAACTCCAAAATATGCAATTTTGAATAATTCAAAAAACCTTAAATTCAAAAATACGAAACTCTGGCCCAAAACAAAAATCAACAATCTAAAATCAGAAATTTATGAATGAAATTCAAATATTTGATAGTACTGATGATTAGATACATAAGGGGCGCGAACGATTCGCATAGCAATAAAAAGCCAATTTGAGCAGATTTTCAAATTAACTCTTTAACATGTACCATTGAATACTCGCTGTCTAGAACAGCACTGAAACACTTAAGTCGCATAAAGAAAATCGTGCAAAACTTCACCAGCAGCTTTAAAAAAATCGTGTTCCGTACAGATTTTGAAAAAAACTTTTTTGTGCGGTAGATGGGGACCACTTAAAAAAAGTTTCCCCAAAGAAAATAACTCAAATCCACGCCATTCACCGTTCAATTTCCTTTTATTTCCCGGCTTTGCGATGAGACACTTTGCCTTTTCGGTTGCGCGTGGCTGTTTTGTGCTTTTAGTTGCATGTCGAAACGTGTTGCTGTTAGATATCATGTCATGCAAAAACTTAGGAAAACTTAGAGCATTTGATGAGAGGAGGGGAATGATTTCAGAAGTGGATAATTGAGTCGCTAATTGGACGATAACTTGCTTCTTTTCATACACCGCACAAAAAAAACCGCACAAGAACAGAAAACCGCACAAAAAAATTCACACAAAAAAACCGCACAAAAACAGGTTTTACTGTATTTACATTATTGTCAAATTTCCATTTCTCAGTTTTTCTGTTTTTTTCATTTCTTCAATTTTTATATTTTTTTTCTATTTTGCATTTTTATTCCAATTATGAATTTTCATGTTTTTTCGATCTTAATTGTAATTCTTACATCTTCCCATTTTCAATCTGGTCACATTCGAATTTTCAATTTGTTGTGATAGAGACAATCATTACCGAGATAGGCCCATAAACATAGCGAGACGTATTCTACGATTGGTCCGTCTCATTCCATCCTGACATGTGAATAAGATTAAACGTTGGCATATTTCATATTTTCAATTTTGATAATTTTTTTCCTGTGTTGTTATTCCTTTAAAGCGGAGACAAGTTGATCGATTGAGTCTCGATAATCCACGTCGAATGTCGTTAAAAAATATCACACGTATGTGCGGAAAAAACGGAGGATTTTAGATTGTACACGCATTACGCATCTCAATATTTTTCCTATAAAGTTATTCAAATACTTTTCATTTGTTTAGAAGTTACCAGGTTATTGGTCAAAATCGGCAAAATACAGTTTTCAGGAAGAACAAAAATGTATACCAAAATTAGTAAAGTAAGATATGAATAGTACATTAGGGTAGGTGAACTGAACATAATTTTTCCTGACATGTACATTTCCACAATTCTTTTTTATTAAAAGGAAAAACCAAAACCAAGGATCTGAAACCGATTTTCTACAATCAAGCCTAATTCAACATTTTCTCTTGGGACTTCTCAGTTAACCCGTCTCATTCGGGACGCACAAGTGTTAACAATCAGCACCTGGAAATGGCTCGACGCAAAAAGGGGTAAAATTTAACGAACTGGCGATAACAGCATTATTCAATTGAACTACGCAAACCAAATTACCTTCCACACACACGCACATTGGACCTTCTCTCGACTCAGCTTATGGTTAAGAACCCCACTACTCTTCCCAGAGGCCCATTTCCTGGGACAAACGACGCTAGCGAAAATAAATACACCTCCATTATGCAATCCAAACAACGCAGGAGAATGCTTCCCGTCATCGAATATTCTATCTCGAAACCATATCGGAAAGTCAAACAACTCTCGAAAGTCTCACTCTCGAGTAGACAGAAAGCACACACTTACACTACATTTCCTCCTCTGCCTCACACCCACACAACTCAATTTATTGAGGGACCTGGGCGGGGGGACTAATTTTTGCCTACCGAAAGACAAAGTCAGCCCCGAGAAACCATTTGCCCATCAACCGAATGGCGTAGCGTGAAGCATCAAATCGAGTACCATCTGCCCAAGTGAGGCAGCGGTGGCTGGTCCTGCTGGATCTGATGGGGATTTCCTCCCGTTTTCCGTCACACCCCCTCCCGCCCATCGCATCAAGTTTACTCCATCAATGTCACGGGCAACAGTTCCACCGAATCAATCGTTCTTGGTAGATAACGCAGGAGAGGCAAAAAAACAATGAAAATGTGAAACAACACAAAATTTATGTCGCCACAGGCCAATAGGTCCCGGTAGTGATTTGGGCCGAACACGCACGGACAACAAAAATGTGTAAATCCACAAAACCTCCCCACTCGGTGCCACATGACGCCAAAATCACTTACCCATCGACCAATTCCATTCCGGACGGATGCTGCGTCTGCTGCTGTTGATGATGGCGACAACGATGCTGCAGCCGGGAATAGGCGGAAGAGGAAGGTCCTGCCGAATTTGTCACCCACTTGAGACTCACATGCAGGCAGGACAGAATCCCCATTTCCGGTCGGACACACAAACACACACAAACACTCACTCTTCCCAGTGACCCGTGGTCAGTCCGTTAGACTGGAAATTATTCGAGATCTTCTAGCCTTCTTCACATGCCTCTCTAAATTTTGCTTGGTTGTGAGACATTTAGATTTTCGACTAAAATCCACAATTCACCACAAGGATATTCAAATTGCCATTTCCAGCGGAAGCAGGCCAACACAACAATCCGGTTGCAACGGACAGTGTGACTTGCTTGTTTCAACTGTCCATCAGAAGTCACCACCAGACGCGGCAGACGCGCAGATGTCCTCACGTCCAGCGAATTACGTAAATAAAATTCATGGGCGACACAAAACCAAACAAAACTGCTGATGTCCACGTTGTTCCCTTTCTGCGTGATTGGACCGGGCGGCGCGTGTTGTGTCCGACACCGCCGTCGTCATTCATCCCAGGGTAAGAAAAACGAAATATTTCCCTGCGGACAATTTTCCAATTATTAACCGACCGGAGCAACTGACGAACGGTTGATAGAGGCAGAGAAACAGAACGAGGGCCATAGGACCATAGGAAGAGTTCTGGGACTTTGGGACCGATGGTCGATCATATGATGATGATGATGGAGCATCGCAGCACGCGATGAAGGAAAAATAAAACTTAACTTATTCCCACTCCGATTGGGGATATTTATTGGCTTTTGCCTTGCTCCAAGTCCGAAGTGATGTGATGGTCAAAGTTGTGTAACGTGTCCGGGGAACGAGTCGCACTGGTCCTTGTGGGACATACGAGGAACTCGGCCGAAAATTGGTATGGTTATTCATTTAATTCCGGGTAGCGAGAGGACACACACAGACTCATCATCCGGCGATGATTGGTTTTCGTCGAAAGCGGGGGAAAATTAATAGTGTTGTTAGTAAGCTGGTCAGTCGTCGCATATCGAAATACAACAGCGAACGTGGGTTGTTCCTAAGTAGAGAAGATATAATAAATCTCATTTGATTCGCTGCTTGCTGCTCTTAAAGCTGTTCGCAACGCTCTTTTTATCCATTTATTTGGACATTGTTGTGGATAATGATTGTGTTCCGTTCAATGTCGTGAATTGTTGCAAAATGCTTTCGTTTCCGAGTCAAATCAAGTTTAGGAAATTAAAATAAATTGCAAGGAACCAAATGTTCAAGTTCATTGATGATTTCTATTCTATATTTTGAAAAAAAAATCAATTGATATAGAAAACGCATTCCATTAGAATTCCTTATGCTAATTCTAATAAAAAGCAATTTCTCAATTATAACGCTTTTCGTTACTTTTTCGCGTAAGATTTAGAAACGTTTTGCGTTTGTGTTCTGGATTGATTTTTTATAAGCAATGCAATGTCGTTTTTTGAATTTATGTCTTTTATTTCTTTTTTTCCATGTTCATTTGTTTTTTTTTATTTTCCAATTTTTTTCTCCGCAATTTTTCATTTTTAAAATTTCCATTCTTCCTTTTCTCTAACTTATCATTGAAAAATTGAAAATTCCACTTCATTGAATTTAGAATTTTTATTTTTACGATATTTTAACTAGAAAAATTACAAAAAACAGAAGAATGGAATTTTGAAACATTTCGAACATGGGAAAATTGAAAACGGAAAATGAAAAAAATGGAAAAAAATAGAACTCTCAAAAATCAAAGTTTAAGACACAGAAAATTGATAATTCTTAAAATTGAAAATTCAGAACTGTAAGGATAAATCAATTCAACGTTCTTTGAATCTTCATTTTAAAATTTTTCAAATTTTTCAAATTTTAATTTTTCCTCTTTTTAAATTACCTTTATTTCAACTTAAAATTTCAAATATTTTGCTTCACTATTCTCCTTCTAAATTGCATTTTATTTTTTTACCTTCTTTTTTTATCTTCCATGTTTATTAGTTTTTTTTTTATTTTCCAATTTTTTCTCCGCAATTTTTCAATGTTTTTTTTGTTTTTAAATTTTTAATTTTTCCTTTTTTCCAACTTACCATTGAAAAATTAAAAATTCCACTTCATTGAATTTTGAATTTTTATTTTTTCGATATTTTATCTAGAAAAATTACAAAAAACAGAAGAATGGAATTTTTAAACATTTCAAAAAAAAAATATTCAAAAATCTTCAACCCAAAAATAAAAAAAAATCGAATCCAAAATCCAAAATTTAATAATAAACCCTCTTATACTCGCGCGCAAAATCATAACTCGTATACTCGCGTCCGAAGTCACAGAGAGTGCGTGTGTACTTTTTTATTGTGTACTTTTTTGGCGTTATTGTTATTTATTTAATGAAAAAAAATAATCATTCAAAATCAGCCTCCTCAAAACAGAATTATTGGTTTTTCGGTCTCTTCAACCCGATTGTTTTGATTCAAGAATCCAAAAAATCAAAATAAAAAAATTAACATCCAATAATTCAATGAAATCGATATTTTATCTAGAAAAATTACAAAAAACAGAAGAATGGAATTTTTAAACATTTCAAACATGGGAAAATTGAAAACGGAAAATGAAAAAATGGAAAAAAAGGATTCTCAAAATAGAAAAAAATAGAAGAAAATTTAAAAAAAAATCAAAGTTTAAGACACAGTGCTCCCGTGGCCGAGTGGTTAGCGTCATAACTAACATGCCGGGTGTTCGGGTTCGATTCCCGTTCTGGTCGGGGGAATTTTTCGTCAAAGAAATTTCCTCCGACTTGCACTGTGATCACGCTTGTTCTAGAGCTTGCCACTCAGAATGCATTGCAAGGCGTGTCATTTGGCATAGAAATCTCAACTAAGTACTAATAAAAATGACGCAAGTAATACTACGTTGAGACGGCGACGTTCCTCTAGGAACGTTAGTGCCATTGAAGAAGAAGAAGAAGAAGAAAGTTTAGGACACAGAAAATTGAAAATTCTGGAAATTGAAAATTCAGAACTGTAAGGATAAAATCAATTCAACGTTCTTTGAATTTTCACTTTATTTCAATTGAAAATTTTAAATATTTTGCTTCACTATTCTCCTTCTGAATCGCATTTTTTTTTATCTTCCCTTTTTTCATTTTTCTTTTTCTCAATCTTGAATTTTACATACTTTGAATTTTCAAATTTAAACTTTTCAATTTTTAATTTTCAATTATATACTTTTAAAATATTTTCACGTCTAGTTTTGTCAGTTTTGAATTTAACATTCTTCTTTTTTTAATCTTTTTTTTTATTTTGAATCCACAATTTTCCATTCCTTTTGATTTTCAATTTTTTATCTCATTTTCAAGTTTTTTTTTAATTTTGTATATTTCCATTTTTGCATGTTTAATCTCTTTAATTTCTAATTTCCAATTTCCATTTCATTTTGTTCCATTTTCTAGCTTGCCAGTTACCATTTATCAATTTCAAATTTCAAATTTTGGGATGTTCAATTTTGAATGTTTTGAATTTTTTAGTTTTCCGTTTTGGAATTTTCATTGTCTTTTTTCATTCCCATTTTTTAGTTTTTTTGTAGTTTTTTTCTGTGTCAAACTTTCTATTTCATCTTACTTTCTTCTCTTTTGAATTTTCAGTTATAATTTTTTTTTCATTCTTTCATTTTCCATTTTTTTAAATTTGTTTTTTTTATTTTCAATTTCGCTATAGTAGATTTGTTTAATATGACTCCGCTTATAATGACCAAACGCCAATTATGACGCAATTACACAAAGAAGTTTGGTTTTTCATATAAAATTATTTGTAAAAAGTCGGATATAATGACTCCTTTACATGCATAATTACATATTTACATAAAAAACGATATTGGATGTCATAAACGGAAACGGATTCCACTGTATTTATTTTTCCATCCACTATTTATTATACTAATTTTTATTTTATTTTCATATTATTCTTTTTCCATACTTTTTATTTTTATACTAAAAAGAAATTTCTCAGTTATAACGTTTTTTGTTTTTTTTTCACGTAGGATTAAGGAACGTATCTTAAATTGTCTGAACCGTCGAAATCACTCGAATATTTGAGTTCTAGATCAATCTTTTGTAAGCAATGCACGCTTTCTGTTGTCATTTTCTGAATTTATTATTTGAATCTAAACTTTTCATTTGTTTCATATTTATTTGTTTATTTTTTCATTTTCCAGTTTTTCCCCACGATTTTACGATGTTTTTCATTTTTTGAATTACCCATTCCGCTCTACTTCAATTAATTTTCAATTTTCCATTTTTTTAATCTTCAAGGTTCCATTCTAGTTCCATTCATCTAACGTTCTTCTCTGGTGAATTTTCGCCGACCCAACATAGTATTACTTGCGTCGTTTTTATAAGTACTTGAGTTGAAATTTCTTTGCCAAATAATACGCCTTGAAAGTATTCTAAGTGGCAAACTTTTGACTTTTTGTCATTCTGTTCTTTTAATCGTTTTCTATAGATTCTTTTCGTTTAAAATTTTTTACTTCATTTAAATTTTTTGAATTTTAAATTTTCTTCTATTTTGAAATTTCAGTTATATTTTTTTTCATTCTTCATTTTTACATTTTTTCAAATTTATTTTTTTTAAATTTTGAATTAGGCTTTTTTTGAATATAGAAATTTCCATTCACTAATTTTTATTTTTCCCCTCTTTATTTTAGTTATTTTGTTTATTAAATTCTTTTGAACTCCCATTTTCCTGTTTCAATTTATTCAATTTTTTTATTTTGATTGTATTTCTAATTCCCAGTTAGCTATCTTTATTTAACAATTTTGTATTTCTCAATTTTTTACCATTATATTTTCTATTGTTGGTATTTTAATTTTCTTTTGTTAAACTTTAATTATTTTCATTTTATTTTTTTTGATTCCGAGTTCTCATTTTTCAATTTAAAATTTTCAGTTTTCTATGTTGTTTCGTTTTGATTATATTTTTTTTTTTCATATTTCCATTTTCCATTTTTTCATTTTTGAATTCACAGCTCAACACTTTTCTGTTTAAATTCAAACTTTAATTTTTTTTTCAATTTTTTTATTCCACAATTTTTTTTCAATCCGAAGATTTTTAAAATTTTAATTAGAATTTGTTAATATATTCATTTTCCATATTATCAGTTTTGAATGTTCCATTTGTTAAATTTACAATTTTCAATTCTTCATTCCTGAAATATTTTTAATTTTACATTTCAGGAATTTTCAATTTTCCAGTTTTTTAGATTTTACATTTTTCTATTGCTGGTTTTTATTTATTTTTTTTCCATTTTTTATAATTTGAATTTTTTAAATTTTTTGTGTTTCAAATTTCTAATTTTTGAATTTCAAAATTACATTGCTAGAATTATAAATTTTTCTTTTTTTCTATTTACAATTTTTAACCATAAATTTTTGTTTTTTTTAAATTATTTTTAATATTTTCTTTTCTAATTTCGAACCATAACATTTTCATATTGAGAAATGTTCTGAACTTTCAATTTATAATATTTTTTTTTAAGTTCAGTATAACTGTATAAAATTTTGTAATTTCCTAGTTTTAGAAATTATGATTTTTTTTCTGTTTTAATCATTCATCATTTTTCAATTTTCTAATTTCAATTTTTAAAATATTTGAAAACAATCTAGTTTAACATAATTTTTTAGGCTAACATTAATAATAACACATTAAAAATAATTAACTTTTAAGTTTTTCACATCCAAAATGTCCACTAATTTAGATGTTCCACTACTATACCCTGTACTGAATTTTCTCACCTTTCAAACGAAAGCAACAGAATCGTCTTCCATAACGTACTTTTTAAAATAAGGCCAGTTTGAGGCAAGAGTCCGAAACAAAAAAAAGTTCTGTAACTCTGTCATTGTTGAAATAAGAATATATGCGTAAATGATTTTTTCTCATCAAATATAATTGACTTTCCGAGAAAATATGGATCAAATATTTTTTTTCAAATGAGAAAAGTGTTTTCTAACTTTAAGGAATCAAAAATAAAATTCCTCTTTTATATTCAAAAAACAAAAATACATGCAAAATAAAACGAATAAAAAAAACTATTTTTTTGACTCGATTATATACAGGATTCGATTACATACAGTGAAAAGAAATCAGAAACTGTATATAATCGAGTTCGCCCTGTATTAGAAAAAGTCAATTCAATGAATGAAAAGTTTTTTTTAACTTTGTTTGACTTTGGATTTGAATTTCTTCTTAATTTTTTCTGATTGAAATTTTTGGAAATTTGTTTCGAATTTGCCCTTTTTTCAATTACTATTTTTTGAACTTGAAATTTTAAAAACATACATTTTTTTGCAATTGAAATTTTTTTGAAGTTACTATCTTTTGAACTGTGAATTTTCTGAATTCGAAAATATTAAATCTTTCAGTACTTGTTTTGATTTTTTTTGAAAATTAATGTTAGTCAATTTAACTTTTAGGAAATTAAATTTAGAATTCTTCATTTTGATGCACAGTTTTTCCAATTGTACCATTTTTGAAGTTACAAGTTTTAGAATGTTCCCTGTTTCGAATATTTTTTTTATTTTGGAATTTTTGGAATTTCATTTCTTAGCTTAATTTTGTTTTGGTTTTTCAAAAAAAAAATAATACCTTTGATTTTTCGAATTTTTATTTTTATTAAATTCAATATTTTTGTAATTTCATTTTTTTTTGTTGGAATTTTCAATTATCAAATTTAATTTTTTTGTGTCTTTTTTAATTTTTCCGTTTTATTCCAATTTTTTTAAATATTTTATATTAATTTTCCATTTATTAATTTTTCTATTTCGAATTTTTATTTTTGAATACAAGGCGGACTAGACTATATACAATCTCGGTTTTTATTTCACTGCATATAACCGAGTCAAAAAATTTTTTTTGTTGGTATTCGGTTTTTATGCATATATGGATTCATTTAACGAGATAAAAGAAAACACCTTTCTATCATGAAAAAAATAAATTTATCCAGAATCTACCAGGGGTTGATAGACGATCATATATGATGAAAAAAATCCTTCTACGCATATGTTCAAATTCCAACAATGGCAGAGTTATAGAACTTTTTTTTGTTTCGAACTCTGTTGCCTCAAACTGGCTCTACATTAAAAAGTATGCTACGGAAGACGATTCTGTTGCTTCCATTCGAAAGATGAGGAACATCTAAATTAGTGGATTTAAATAACATTTCAGAAGTGAAAATCTTAAAAATCAGTAAGCTCTAATCTAATTGATAGAAACAATCAAGCTTGAGATGAATGTGTTATTATTAATTTTATCCTAAAAATTCATATTGAACTTATTGAATTGTTTCTATCAATTATCCGCTCTACAATTTTTTCTTCGACTCTCAATTTCTATGTTTCTTAGTTTCGCTGCAATATCGATATAAACAATTCCTGGTGAAAATTCAAAATCTTCAAAATCACTATTTTTACCCTATAGTACAGATAATAGCCACTTAAAGTTCACTTTAACGTTGAAAGATTACCCTTTTGCTTGAAATAAGTCATATTTGAAATGTTATTGTTTTTTCATACTGTATATAATCGGGTACAAAATTGTATATAATTGAGTCCGACCTGTATTGAATTTGTTTCATTTTGATTTTTTAAAATTTTTCATTGTTCGAATTTTCTTGTTTTGGTGAAGTTTAATTGTATTATTTTATTTTTTTTTTATTTTTCAAATTTTGAATTTTCAATATTTTGTTTTTTTTCATATGTTTTTGAAACTTGTTAACTTGATAGTAAATTTGTCAACTTTGAATCAAGCTTTAATTCAGCAGCTGACTTGGATGTTATTCGAAAGCTTTCATCCAGTCTATGCATCGAAATGTAACTTGGCACTTACTGTCTACAGCTCCCACCCTCAAACCGTCAGTAATCCACCCTGAGTTGTGTGCATCGTCGTACCCAGGTGATCAATTTCAGCTATGATAACCGTGCATCATAAATCGAGCGAATGGCAGAGACGAGACGACGCCGGCCAGCATAAAAAAAGTCATTTGCATTTCTTCCTTCCGTGCTTCATTCGTTCATTCACTGCTGCATCGCGCTCTGCCCATGCTGAGGGCTCCTAATTTGAGTGTAACTAGTCCTCTCTCTGGGCGGGTAAAATTGTCCTTCCGGTCTTTGTGAAACAGCACTTCAACAGGCAGAGCCAGAGGAAACTTCAGAGCAAAATACCGACAAATTATTAGGGGCTATTAGGAAAGTGAAGCTATTCGCCTAAATTTATGCATTTATCGCTCGAACGTCTTCGTTTCGTTGGATTTCTTTTTCCTGCGGATGATGCCCCCACCGACGGAAAAACTCCAGCGGTGCAGTGCATTGGGAAAAATTGCGCGCGATTCTCGGTGGGACGTAAATATTTTCCGTTTTTCGTATTTCCATTTGAGGCGCACTGCACCATGTTGACTGTATCAATTTCGTTGTAATATGAGTATTTTTGTGACACTGGTCTCTTCGGTGTAAGAATGTTTTCCTCTCCGGATTCAGACACAGACGATGCTAACTTGCCTTCTTGCCTTGGCTTCATCAATAATTCATGACAAGTTTTCGATTCTCTTGGTCATACGCGATGGCGCGCTGCAGAAACATTCCTTATTCAACACCTTCGCCCACTTTGAAGTACCCCCCCACCACCTTTGCAATTTTTATTCCGACTGTGCTCTTCCTATCTCTCGCGTACGTTCAGAACACGAGGTCAAAGTCACGACTCATCAATCCTAGAGCTCTAGCGGAACGCGCGAGATAAAACGGGATCCAACCGGATGCTGCTCTTTCATCGGAAGACGGAAAGACCACACAACCAATTCGCGTCTTCCGCGTTCGATCTGAACCCGAACACGACGAATTAGGGATGATTTATGGGTTCTGATTGTGTGCTCCCGGGTTTGACCTGTCGCAAAGCAACCACAAACAATAAATCGTTGCGAATCGAACGTGAGGATCAATTGTTCCCAATCTCGGCTGTCTCGGGGAGTGGGGTTGTTTTTTTGTGTCGAAGAACATGTTATCACGATTCGCGGTTAGATCAATATCTTTGCGAGATTTGCTACCATCGAAACAGTCGTCGTGTTACGTGTTACGTTTGGTGGCGAGAGAATCGACAACAAGCGGTCGAATTGAGAAGGATATATTCCAAGCTTGACATGTTACGGAAGCTTAGTCAGTCGTATTTTTTTTAGTTTTACTGTTCTTTGAAAAATGCAATCTCGGATTCAGTTCATTCCATGAGTTACAATCGGATTCTTTATTTGAAATAAGTTCGCAAGGCAATAAACCCGTGCATGAAGTTCAACCATGTTCTCGTTTTCGCTCTATGGGACATCGAAACTTTTAAGTGATTTTTGAAACGCTGTAACTTTGTCAACTTAAATTTATATCTAAATGTTATAAACGAACCATTTATTTCAAAGATATGCTCTTGTCAAAACTATGATTGATTGAAATGAAATGATGAAAATGATTGATGAAATTTTGAAATGGTTTTGACGATACATTAGGCAGCTGACTGCTGACAACGCAAGAAGCAAGTAAAATCCAGAAAACATACCTAATGTATTCGTCATATTGTTTACATGTTTGACTATCTTCACTTTTTTTTATATTAAGCAAAAATGCTGAATGAATTTCCCGTCGATGATGGATTTTCAATTTCGTAGAGTAACCTTCCTATATAGAAATCAAAGGCGTAGTCCTACGTCAAAAATACGAAGACGACGCGTGACCAAGCGAGCTACCTGTTCAATCAACAATGGTGTTTGTTTCTATCGTTTACGTCGACTTCGTTCAGCAGAAAACTCAAATACAATTTTTACGCAAGACAGCGCATTAGTAGTAGTGGTCGCTTCCTACAACGATTCAATAACACTGAAGAAAATCGTGACGCAGTTACATCGTACTTCAAAAAGTTGGAAGCTACGCACTTCGCGCTCGGAATAGAAGAACTCGTAGCACGCTATGAAGAACTCCTCGAACGTTACGGCGATTATGTAGAAAAATAGAGAATAAAACGTAGATCACAAAAATCATCTTGTTTTTTGTCCTGACTGCATTTTTCCGCGATTTCTGAGGCACTGAAACTTATTTTTTTAACGACCCTCGGAGCTGACTGCGTCGCACTTGAAGATGCAGAAAAGTGTTCGTATGAAGGCGAGTTCAGATGAAAGGTTTGAACCCGGTAGTCATTACTGCTTATTTTGTAGTGCTGTGTTGCGTGCGGGTTGTGTGGTGTAGTCATGTATAAGCACCATTACGTTCTTCATATACAAATATTAAAAATTGTTGTATTTCGAAAACTTCATGCTTAGGACAATAATATGTGTATTTATGATTCATACAGATTTCTGTACAAAATTTATTTTTCATACTAACTTTACACAAAATTTTCTTCAATTCAAGGTGATTTTAGTTCTTAGCAATCTCACGCCGAATGAACCGAAAAACAGCCGATTTTGATGCGACCATCTCCGAATTTTTTTAAAACTTTGTACAGCTCGCAAATATTGCAATTTCTATTATCAGATGACCAATTTTAATTACGACTGGTAAATACATTTTTAATATTAAATTTAATTTTTTGAGTAAAATTATCAACATTGTATTTTAAATGGTATCTTTCCTAAATAACTCATTGATTTTCGAACAACTATTCTGTGAATCATATTTTAACCAGATATCTGGATTTCGGATTATTATTATTTTTGCAAAAAAGATTAATGATTCCGTACACGCCCTTATAAAAAAACAGTCATAATGGAAATTCGTCAGCTCAAAAATTATTGAACATCTTGATTTTAGGTTGCTGCCACTATATGCGAAAAGTTATAAAAAAACGAGAGGGCCGGGACAACGGTCGGCTGATGTGTCGTGCAATTGCTTTACTACACTATATTTTTGATGAAACCCCATGTAGAGATTTAAATTTTTTTAAATTTGAAATGTTTTGAGTATCAATTTTTATAAAAGTTCTTATGTTGTCTAAATTTATCATTTCTGAAATTTCTTAAATTTTTTCATATTTGACTTGGTTTTGTTAACTTTCATTCATTTATTGTTTCTAATTTTCGTTTTTCGAATTTTCAATTTTCAAATTTACTGAATTTATATTTATATTTTTTTTAATTTTCAGTTTATGGACATTCTTTTATATTTTTTCGAATCATATTAATTTTATCTGCTTTGAATTTTCATTTGTTTTTTATTTAATTTCAAATGTATTTTTTTAGTATTTGAATTGGTGTGAAGCTCGTTTGCTCGTTTGTTTTGTTTGAAATGTTCCAAATTTTTTAGTTTATTGAATTCAATATTTTTTTCAATTTTTTTTTCTCATTTTTTTTCAAATAATTATAATTACGATTTTAATTGTTTTATTTATAACTTTTTATTCCAATTCTCAAATGTAGATTATGACATAAAAGAAAACTGTTTTGAGTTTTCAGTTGAATTGTAAATGTTTTTTTTCCTATTTATTTTCACCACAATTCCGATCTCTATTATTTTTTTTTGAGTTTTTTGAATGTCTAGTTATTGCGTTTTCTTTTGTTTTATTTCCAATAATTGTTTTATCAACAATTCGTTAGAATTTAATTTTTTTTATTTTGAAGTTTTGCGAAAAAAAAATCAGCAATTTTATATTTTAAGGCTTTTAGAATTTTAAATGCTTTTGAGTTTTAACAAATTTTCGACATATTTTCCAACAGTTTTGAATTTCACGTTTTATGAAACCATAATTTACTTTATTTCTATTCTAATTTTCTATTATTCGAATTTGAGATTAAATTTATTGTTTCAGGAATTTTTTTTTTAATTTCGATTTCTATATTTTCAATGCATTTTATTATTTTCCTTTTTTATTGAGTTTTCACCTTTGATTCTTTGAATGCTCATTTTTTAAATCTTTTTAATTTACATTGTTTTGAATTTTTTTTGTGATTTTCAAAAGTCATGAATTGTTTAATTATTTGTATTACAATTTTTTTGTGCTTCAAACACAAAATTTTGATATTATGTTTTTGAAATATTTTTTTTTTAATTCTTCAATGTTTAACTTTTTATTTGTCGAAAATGACGAATTTGTGAATAATGTTTTTCTTATTTTCAGTTTTACAACGAGAATGATTTGCTAGTCCTAAGCGTCATTCTGTGTGTTCTTTGTGCAATTTGGTTGGTTCAGGTCAATCACGGAGAGCAACTACGAATTGTACAGTCTACCCAAGCTCAAGCTCAAGCTCAATGTTTTTCTTATTTTCAGTTTTTATGATTTCAAATTTTAATACTCCAATGCTTTTGAATTCAATTTTTTTTAATGTTTACATTTCAACTGTCTTGAAGTTTCAGTTTTTGTAATTTTAATCGTATTTTCTTTTCATTTGAATTCTTATTT
The DNA here is from genome assembly GCF_029784135.1 of Toxorhynchites rutilus septentrionalis. NCBI lineage: Eukaryota > Metazoa > Arthropoda > Insecta > Diptera > Culicidae > Toxorhynchites > Toxorhynchites rutilus. The sequence goes on along the minus strand of NC_073744.1, from coordinate 160,207,445 downwards.
TTGTTTGTAATATGAATATTGTGGAATTTTCTTCAAACTCTGAATGTTTAAACTTCCAAATTTTTGGCTTATCGTATCATCTGCAGTTTCAAATACTAAAAAAAAACCTCGCTGCATCTTCATAACGGAAAACCTAATTTTAGAATTTTAAATGAATTATAATTTTAGAAATTTCAATTTTTTCGATTTTTATTTATTTTAACTGAAGTTCAGTTTTTCAACTTGTGAATTTCATTTTTCGTTCTTCAACATTTTTATTTTTCTGAATTTTCTAAAGTTTGGATTCTTGAATTTCAGTTTCCCAATCCCCCAAATTACAGCTTTTCAGAATTTTTTAATGTTTTTAATGACTTCAGTTTCTGATTTTTCTTCAGAATTTAAAGTTTTTGTTTTTTGAATGCTCAATGATATTTTTATTTTATACTTTTCATTTTGATATGTCTTAAATTTTCAGTTAAATTCAAAATGCATCGTTTATTTGAATATTTAATTTTCGTTCAAATTCGAACGTTTTGAATTTGAATTTTTTTTTTGCACTTGAAATGTTTTGAATTTTATATTTGTTTACAATAAAGTTTCTTGTCTTTCAATTTTAAGTTTCCTTAATTTCAATTTTTTATTGAGTTTTTTGAGTTTCCAATTTCTTTTTTTTTTTTTCAATTAACTTGTGAATCGACAATTCTTCGATATTTTTGATTTTTAAATTTTGTAGGTTTTGGAATTATTTTCTATTGTAACAATATTGTGTTTTCAGTTTTTTTTTCAAATATTTAAATATTTTTTCATAATATTTCAAGTTTATTTTTTATTTGATTAATTTCCTATTATTTTCGATTTGGCATGTTCTAAATTTTCCAATATTCGAATCGTTTTTCTTTAATTTAAAATTTTTGTTTTTTATTTTTGTTGAATTTGATGTCGGTAATTCAAAATTTTATTTTATTTTTATTTCAATTTTGAATTGTTCGAATTTACGTTTCAATTTTCATTGTTTCGGGAATTTTCATTGTCTCATACTTTCCAATTTTTTATTTTCATTCTAGAATTAAACTTCTTTTTAATTTTAATTTTCTCATCGTTTCAATCTTAACAATGTTATCTTTTAATTTTATTTTGGAAATAAAGTTTTTTAAAAGTAATGACGTTTTCAAATTATTTTTTGTTTGTTTTAGATTTTTTTATATGTTTCTTCGAGTTTTCCAAAATGTTTTTTTCATGATCTTGAATTTTTTAAATTTTGGGATTTTTTTTCTTTTTGTTTCTATTCAGCTCTTGAATTTTTGATTTGGAGCTCTCCGAATGTTGAATTTTTGTTTTATTTTTTAATGTTTTCATGTTTTTTTTCATTGTTATATATTTTTAATAACTTGAATTCTGATATTTATTTATTCTGTTTTTTTTAAGAGTTTCCCATTTGAATGAAATTAAGATTTTCAAAATTTTTCATTTTTAAAATCTTTTTATTTTGAACTGCTTTAAATTTGCAATTTTTGGGTTTGAAATATATTTTTTTCCATTTGAATTTTCAATTCTGCCAAACTTGTTTTGGATTTCAATTTTTGTTTGCATTTTAAATGTTCTGAGTTTTATATTTTTAAAACCCATTTTTTTTTTGGTTTTTCGATTTTAGTAGTTGTTTCTGAATTGCTTGAATTTCTAATTTTTGAATTTTCTTTTGTAGATTTATAATGCATTTTTGACAACAATTCTTTTACATTTTACTGTTATGCTTTTGCAGTTTTTCCATCATTTTTTTTTTCAACAATTTTGTATGTTCAACTTTTTGAATTTTTAATATTTATACAGTCAGTCCATGCCAAACCGATATAGTGGTTCTCGGATTTTTGCAAAATGTGGTAGTTTTGTTGTTCATCGCAAAATATTAGACCCGTATTTTCTTTCTTTTTGTTTCATTTAGGGTGATCCGAAAAATCAACTTTTTCTTTTTTCAAAAATGACTATTTTAAAAATTTGTAACGTAGTTCACTGAACAGATTCAGATGATCTTCTTCTTCTTTTTGAATTTAAGAGGGTTTAAACTTTTTAGTTCATTCGCCTCTAGTTCAGATGATCGATATATCAAATTAAAGCCAATCCGCTAGTCTTCCTTTTTCAAAGTTAACCGATGATCTAAAATAGATTTTTTTTAAACTTTGAAGAACAATAACTCAAAAACGAAAAGAAACAATATGATGCGTCAATCATCTGAACCGGTCCAGTAATTCAAAAGTTATGAATTTTTGTGGTGGAAAAAAGAGGAAGAATAGACTTCGCGGTTGACTTTGAAAAATCATAACTCAAAAACAAAAAATGAAGCCTCTCTGATCTAAATTTTTGAAAGTGTTATATATAAAAAAAAACATAGCTTTGAAGAAATAATATTTTAAAAAATAGTGCCCTCTAGTCCAAAACAATGTAAACAGCAAAACACAAATGATTGCAACAAATAAATTCAATTTTCATTTGCAGGTGTAATATCTTTCCTAGGAAGACTAGCTAATTGGCTTTGATTTGATATGTTAATTATCTGATTCGGTCGAGTAGTTCGAAAGTTAGGATTTTTTGAAAAAAGTCATTTTTGGAAAAAAATGGAAAAGTTGTTTTGAATGTATTAAGTTTTATTTTCAATGTTTTTGGAATTAAAATTTTGAATAGATTTTAGAATAAACATCTCTTGAATTTTCATTCTTTCACTGTTTTAACCTTTGTTTTTTTTATTTTCCAATCTCCAATTGTAACTGTTTACAATCTTAATTTTTTTAGGGTTTCAAAAGTTACAAATAATAAATTTTTAATTTCTAAAATTTGTATTTGTTGAAATTAAGTTTTTTTTAACTTTTAAACTTTCAGTAAATTTGTAATTCATCTTTTTAAACGGTTTTATGTAGCTTGCCCTGTAATTTGTATGTTTGTATGTTTGTAACTTGTTTGTCTGTAGCGATTTACCACATTAATAGAAATTCGACCCCCTTCCTGTTGACCGATTGATCTGAAATTTGGAACACACCTTTATCTCTGCAGTCATTATAAAACTGCGTATTTCATGATTTTGAAACTCCAAGATGGCGGCTACTACAAAATGGCAGATTATATATTTTCTTAAACTCCATCAATGAGTTTTTTTCAAAACCCCATCAATATCAAATGAAAGGGCTTGACTAGTAGAACACAGTTATTTTTGAAAAATACAAATCCAAAATGGCGGATCACATAATTTTTTAAAACCCCATCAATATGGGTATCGAATGAAAGGGCTTGACTAGTAGAACACAGTTGTTTTTGAAAAATTCAAATCCAAAATGACCGTTGTAACAAAATAGTCAATTACTTTTTCAAACGGTTTCATTCAACTGGACCTGTTTGTATGTCTGTAGGGTTGTCTCACATTAACAAAAATTTGACACTGTTCCTTTTGACTAATTGATCTGAAATTCGGAACATACGTTTATCTCTGCTGTTATTATAATACTGTGTATTCCATTATTTTGAAAAATCCAATTTGGATGCCACTATAAAATGGCTAATTTCATATTAGTTTAAAAAATGTTAATTGGTATATGTGTATCAAATGAATGGACTTGACTTGGAGAACAAACTACGTTATGAACAACATAAGTTCAGAAGGGTCATCATTATCGGTATGAAATGAAATGATTTGACTAATAGAATACAATACATCATTAAGACATTCCGAAATATAGGCAAAAATCAAACATTTAAAAAAATTGTGGAATGTTTTTATTGTAGAAAAATATACTTTATTACCTTTTTTATTTTCTAGTTTTTAGTACATTATCTGTATTATGTACTAAAAACTAGAAAATAAAAAAGGTAAAAAAAAATTTTTTAAGTTAAATGGTTTCATTGTGATGAAACATGATAATAATACAGATAATGTACTAAAAGCTAGAAAATAATTAGGCAAGTAGCAGTTAGTAGTTATCACACCCCTTCCTTTAATCTAGAACATTGATGGGACTAAAAGAAAATCGTGGGGCACGTTGGATTTTCGTTATCCATAGTTAATAGTTTCATCATATGCCCCACGGTTTTCTTTCAGTCTCTAGATTGATAGGATATAAAAGAAGGGGTGTGATAACTACCAACTGCTACTTGCCTAATTATTTTCTAGCTTTTAGTACATTATCTGTATTATTATTATGTTTTATCACAATGAAACCGTTTAACTTACAAATTTTTTTTTACTTTTTTCATTTTATTTGCATCTTTTTATGTCACTAAATTTACATTTTCCAATGTTCTTGAATTTTAAAACTTCCAAATCTTTTTATTTCACTGTTTTGAAGTTTCAATATTTGTAGTTTCAAAATGTATTTTCTTTCTAAATGAATGTGTAATTCTTTCGTAATTATATATTATATATTTTCATTGACATGACTTGGTTTTTTAACTTTGAATTATTTGAATTTAGATTTTTTTAATTCCAAATTATTGGCCAATCCTTTCATATACACATTTTTCATGTTATAAAATATGTTGCATCTTTAAGAGGATAAGCCTTATTGTAACTACTGATCTAAATATGGAAATTTTCATGAAGACATAAGTGTATAATCAAACAACCATTCCATGTCAAACAGATATAGTGGCTCCTAGATTTTCGTGAAAAGTGGGAGTTCGCAAAATATTCCGCATTTTTTAATTTTTTTTTATTAGGGTGACCATTCCCGTTTTAGGGCCCGAAGAATACATTTTTTCGCCTTTTTCAAAAAATGACTTTTTTTTTAAATTCATAACTTTTGAACTACTGGACCGATTCAGATGATCGACATATCAAATTAAAAAATAATTGGTTGGTGTTTTTGAGAAAAATATTACCTTTGCAAAAAAAAATTTGTTTTCGTGAATATTGATTTTATTTTTTCCTTTGTTGTTCTCATGTGTGGGGCCCTTTCGGATGAGAGAGAACTGCACTCTCTTAGATCTTGTAGGCGACTGCTACATAATTTATTTTTCTATTTCTTGTTAGTTCACATATCCTTATCATCTACCTACTCCGTTTTGCTGCCTATTCGTTCATTATCTTATCCACTCGCTAGGATGCCGAGGATGCCGATCATAAAACAAGCCTCGTCATGCTTATGGATTTGCCACCCATGTGGCTATATCCTAAGATAAGCATGACGAAGCGATAGTGATCGTAGAACGAACAGATCATAAAAGACGTCTCGCTATGTTTATGGATTTACCTCCCATGAGGCTAAATCCTAAATAAACAATGTCGAGACGACAATGATCGTCCGTACCATAACACATGGCTTTGGACCAGTGGGCGCTATACTTTTTTATATATATTTTTGAAAACTTTACATAACATATCCGAAAATCCGAGATGTGATTTTTGTTATTTTTAAGTTATGATTTTTGAAAGACAACCGATGGCCGGAAAATTATGTTTTGACTTTTTCGAGAATTCATAACTTTTGAGCTACTGGACCGCCAGTTCAAATGACTCCAAATGATACCATGACTCGAAAACGCGTTCTCAATTCTTAATCGAGAAAACTATGAAAAACTAACACAATCAATAATTACAAAACTGAAGGTCCTATTTTTTCACTTTTTTTAAAGATCATAAGCTTCAATTTGATGTATCAATCATCTGAATCGGCTCAGTTGGTCAAAAGTTATGATTTAAAAAAAAAAATTTTGAAAAAAGGGGGAAAATTGTGGTTTTTTTAACCATCGGTTAATTTTGAAAATACATAACCTAAAAACGAAAAAATCACATCTCTGATGTTTGGATATGTTATGCAAAAAAAAACTCAGCTTTTAAGAAGAAATGTAAAAAAATATAGCGCTCTAGTTCTAAGCCATGAAAACAACGGTCCCTAGGGACTGACTCCGAGCTTTTTTTTAGAAGAGCGTTGATCACTGACACTGACAGTTACAAAGTATAAAAATAAAAAATATATGGCTTTGTTTTATTATGTGCTGCAAAATGTGACTGCTTTCTAGTCGAATTTCTGACTATTTTCTAATTCTATGACGAGAAAGGTATGCCTCAGTGTAATGACTGATAACTTCAGCTCGCTCAATTATTTTTCTTCGGTTTCCTCTCGATTTTTGTATCGCACATTCGCGATCGATAGCTGACAACGCCTCTCGGATTCCAATTAGTAATTGAATGGATTTAATTCCTTTTTCCAACACCTGTTACTTTCTTTGTAAATAGTGAGTTTGAGCGACCTTCAGCTATATCATGGTGTCTTGGGCATATTCGTTCATTCATACAAAATCAAAATGATCAGTAAGTTACCAAGTTATATTTTTTATTTTGTGAAGAAAAGGTCCCCATTTTTCATTTTAAATTATTTATAGAATAAATAGTCTCAAGTAACAATACGCTTCGTTGCGGTTGATTGATGAACATTAGAACTTCTTTAAGTCATGAAGCTCTGACCTTACCGTTTGATTTTATTCTTCCTAGTCAGCTTGAATGTCCGCTGGTAGATCATTTTTTGCATGATACTCTTGGCGCACTCGCCGCAGGAAAACCGGTAAAGCTTCCACTAGAAATACCGCTGCGTTCCTGCATCCACTCGCCACGACCTAGCCTACATCATCATTCGATGCGGAGATAATCATATAAACATACAAAAGTTGGATGACACACAAATCCTCGCGGTCACCGACTGGCTGCGAGGGTGGTTCTGGTTTATATTTATATCGCTCCCCCTCTCTTTCTACCACCGGTGAATCAGTGGGGTCGGAAGAGGAGGCGCTGATGATCCGTCGCACAACTCTCACGCCTCTATTTACGACCCGCTCTGCCCGCGCCCAGAACATGTGTTTTCAATTGAGCTTCCCGACGCGCGGCGCGACCACCGATTCACGCTTCGAACTGTGGCCGCTGTGGGTTGTTTTCCGAGCACTGACTCCCTGTCGTTTCTCACCGCACCACAACAGGTGGACGTAAATATGTTTTGACTTTACCAATCATTGCCCTTCATTATCAGAACCGGATATGACGCGCTCTGCTGGAAACTGTTGGAAGTGTGGGGGGAAGGTCACATATACCCAATTACAGCGCACTATTGGGACTTCCAGGGCAAAAACCAAAATACGATTCTCATTGCGCTGGGACCGACGATCAACAGCTGCCAGCAAACCGCAACGCTTGGCCGCCACTTTTAATTACCAACACCAGGAACGCCCCCACTTGGTCAGTATTACCAATTGAACCCCCTCTCTGCAAACACCAAACTTTGATTAACCCTCCGATCCAACCACTCCACGCAATCAGATATCTACCCCATTCCCCTTGCACATCGAGGAGCGACCATCGAGAGCAAGTGGCGCGATCAGACACAACGGAACCGCCGAAGATTTGTGTCGATTCGTGTGAACAAAAACAAAGCACCGCGCGGCTCCTCTTCTCTCTCCGATTTTCTTTTCTTGAAGTTGGATTCTACGTGTGCATTATACCATAGATGAATGCACACCGAATGCGCGTAAGCTGACCGTCTCCGTCGACCGCTTCCGACGGTGGCAAGTGCGATTACTGCGAGACCAAGGCGACCGAATCTCGCCGATGCGGATGAGTTTTCTCGCCCGCTGCGGTCGCCACATTCGCAATGTAGAAAAAAAGACGTGAAGCGAGGGCCAGAGATCAATTGGTCACCAAGGGGTGCGACAGTGCGAAGTCGATGAGATCGTAAGACTCGTTTTGAATTGCCCTCTTTGTAGTCCACGTATCGAAAAGCAATAGGTACTAGAGACCACCAGATGTGTTGGGATCCCAAGCCTGCGAACTACAAGCCCCTCGGGGACTGCTCTCGAGTGTCGCCAACTGTCGCACTGATCGGTGGCGAGTAACGCATGTCCAAAATAGACATCGCAAAACGAGTGTGTTACCATCGGTGTGTTGAAGATCCAAGCGGAGCGCGCAAGAAAAAAGATCACAATATAACAGAACGAGCGCGCGCATTTTGGGATGAAATCTTATTTTAAGTTACGGTGAGGTCGCGGAGAAAGAACGATGATCATTAGCCACAACAGAGATGTCAACTTTTTTTTTGCGTGCGAAACGTCCATGTTTTTATTGTCACATATGATCACTCCTTTGCCGAATGTCGTGTCCCAAAGTGGGTCGTCCAGGAACGGCGAACGCTTTGGGAGTTTGTAGTGAGAGTGTTTTGCCTTTCGGACTTGACATTTTACCAACGAGCCAAAGAGTACGGAGCGTTGGACAAGATTTTCCATCAAGATTTATTTAGTTTACTTTCTCAGGTTTTTGAACATGTAGTCGAGCGTTTTCTTGGCGTAAAATCATTGTGGCTTGTCACAATCCGTATAACGGTAGTTCTTCCCATCATTGGACTCAAACGAAACAAACTCAACCGATTTAGATTTTTAACTTTAACAATCGTATTTCTGAATTCTCTTTTTTTTACTTTTGAAAATCTTGTTGTTTGATTTTTCAAAGTTTTTAATCAAATTCAAGAGAACAAAATGAAATATTTTTTTACATTTAGATTTTCCGATTTTTCAAAAAAAAAATATTTTTTTTCATTCTGTGATTTTTTCATGTTTTGATTTTATCAAATTTTTCGATTGTTTAATTTTTTATTCTTTCTTTCTTTATTTCTAAAAATGTTTTATGTTTTTGTTTGTCTTTTTGGTATTTTAATCGACCTTGTGAAATTGTTTCATTATTTTTAGTTTTGTTCTCTATTCATATTGGTTTGATTTTACAATATTTCATGTTTTTTCTTAAATCTCCGGTTGAAAATTCGTGAATCACTCAATTTTTTATTTTTGAAGTTTGAATTCTTAGAACCTTAAAAATTTTGAATTTTATACATGAAGTCTATATTTTATCGGCTGTCTAATTATTTGACTTTTTAATTCATCTTTTCAATTTTCCAAGAAAAAAAACCATCTGATTTTACTCGAAGATATCAACTCAAAAAAAAAATCATTGAATTATAAAAAGACAGGCCAAACACATAGTTTTGTCCCTCACAGAGCCGATTAGGACCCGACAAGGCCCTTGCAGACAATTGGTCAACCAGAGTATAAGTCCAACCTTCGACTAATTTTTGGATAGACAATGAATATCCCCATCCAGAAGAGTCGAGAAATTTCCCTTCACGAAACAATTCTAGACCTCCACAAAACTTTTATATTATATCCTTCATATGGGTGTGACAAGCGCGAGGCTCAAACTTTAATTTGTTTTCCACCAATACAAAAGAAAACAACAAATAAACACACCAAACATCACATCATACTGAAATTTTTTCGAAATTTACAGACATAATAATTAATATATCCTACATTCTGATCTTGTTCCAATCTATTATCTGATTCAAATCTGTTGAAAACTTGTTTCAACATATTTTATTTTTGAATTTCAATTTTTAAAATTTTTAAATTATAAAGTATCTCAAGCAAGAAATCTTTGTTTATTATTCAATTATTCAATTTATAATTTTTTTTCAATTGAAATTTTTCATTTTTTTTATGAATTATTATGTTGTTGTTGAGCCCACGATTTTGGGTTCATTATTTTATGAGTTAACATTCCCTCGATTCCTCATTCTTGTTTTTTTTATTCTTGTATTTTTTGGATATCATAACATATCTTGCACTTCGTTAAATGTTTGACTTTTTTAATTTTTTTTCAGTTTTTAACCCTTTTTTTAAATTCTTGGTATGCTAATTTTTTTACTCTTGAACTTATTTGGTTTGTTCAAAATCAATTTATTATTTTTTCATTGTTCTTATTTTTTTCTATATTTAATTTCATTATTTTTAATCTCGCATTTTTGGCGTTCTGATATATTATTGACTGCTTGTTTTTTTTAATTTCTTACGTTTTATTTATCAAATATTTTTAGTTTTCACTGTTCATGTTTCGATAGATTTTCATAGGTTTTCTATATTTTATTCTTTCAATCATCTATTTGCGAATTTACTGTATATTTTCTCTCGTATATTTTACCTCTTAATCTTTAGCTTTTTTAAAAATATTATTCTTTGATTTCTGAAAGTTTTCAATCTTCTTCCTTTCTTTTCATTATAATTTTCCAGTTTTCGATTGTTGTTCGATTCATGTTTTATAAGTTTTTAATTTTTGATTTTTAGTCTCTTGAATTCCTAGATTTTACAATTTTTAGATTCCATCCTATTTTAGCGTTTCCATTCTCTAAAATATGTTAATTACCTTTTTTAATTTTTTCTTCTATAGAATTTTATTTTTTATTTTATTTTATTTTTTCTATTTTTTATATGATGTTTTCTTTTTCCTATTTTTTCAATATTATGATCTATTTATTATCCTTGGGCTAATTTTCAATTCTTATTTTCTTCAAATTTCTGGCTCCTTGATTTTAAATTTCAGGAAATATTGTGAGTCCCTTAAAAGGAATCTTTCTCCACTGGGACTTCACACCCAATTTAAAAAAAAAGACTTTAGCTGTCATACACATATTTTTCAATTTATTTTGTTTTCTTTTCTCGGCTCATTTTTATTAGTTTATTAGCTTTTTTTTGTTACATATTATTTTTTTGCTGCACAGTTCCAGCTGAGATAGTTGCGTCCACTACCAGGGGGCTCATTCAAGCTCTTTGGTGTGGGGGGATAGCGGAGGGTGATAAAAAAAGAAAAAAAAATATGTCATTGAATTTTCGAAGTTGGATTTTAGAATTTTTATTTTTTTTATACTTAACAATTTTTCGATTCGTGCATTTTCTTTAGTTTTAACCTTTGGTTTTTTGTGTTTTGAATTACTAATTTGTCGTTTTTTGTATTCATATTTTTTATGCGTTTTTCTCCATATTAACCCGTTTTTTATTATTTCAATTAATTTATCCTCTTTTCAATTCATTGTTTGTTTGACCATGCAATTTTTGAATATTTTCATTTGGTAGGTGTTCAGTCAGGAGGCGACTAAGTCGCAAAATTAAAAATTTCGAGTTATTCATTGCATTAGGTTAAGCATTGTGTAAGCTACATGCTACATTTATCAGATTTGGAAAATCAAGCGTACATCAGGAATAACCAATCGAAATTGTTTTGAATGCTCAACGGAACATCTTATAGCACTAAACTTCAACATCGTTTTACTCGCAATCTTAATTGTGTTACTTAGTCCGGTCTGACTGAACACCGACCATTTGAAAAATCTTCGATCCCTCAATTTATTTGCTCGAATCTTTTCGATCGCATTTTTGACGTTCTGATTCTTGTTTTTTTGATCCAAAATATTTTAATTTTATGATGTTTTGATTTTTAGTCTTTTTAATTCTTTGATTTTATGATGTTTAAGTTTTTTATTTTTTATTTTCATATATTTTTGCCTGTTTGTTTTTTTTGGAATCTGTTTTTTTATTTATAGAATTTTTTTTATTGTTTATGTTCCGATAGATTTCTATAGGTTTTCTATATTTTGTTTTTTTTTATCATAACTTCGCGAATTTTCTATATATATTTTTTTTGTATATTTGACCTCTGAATCTTTTGATTTTTCAAAAAACATTATTCTTTGATTTCTGAAAGTTTTTTGGGTTCATTCCTTTTTGAGTTATCATTCCCTCGATTCCTCATTCTTGTTTTTTTTTATTCTTGTAATTTTTGGATATCATAACATATCTTGCACTTCGTTAAATTTTTGACTTTTTAAATTTTTTTTCAGTTTTTAACCCTTTTTTTAAATTCTTGGTATGCTAATTTTTTTACTCTTGAACTTATTTGGTTTGTTCAAAATCAATTTATTTTTTTTCATTGTTCTTATTTTTTTGCTATATTTAATTTCATTATTTTTAATCTCGCAAGTTTTCAATATTCGTATTTCTGATTATTATATTTGAAACATTTGAGTTTTTTTTCTACTGTAATTTATTTTTGATCTCTTAATTTTTTTTAAATTTACAATTTTGTCACTTAAAATTTCTCCTACTGTTATCCTTCAGATTCTGCTTGAATTCGTTGCTGTTGCTTATGCTTCGCTGTCTTTATCCGAAATGCTCTTGTACAGCAAACTATCATAGCAATTCGTTGTTGGAACATGTTTGATCTTTTTTGCGCGAGAGCGGTGAATCGTTCCCAAGGGTGTGGTGTTTCATATGATTTAATCTCCCTTCAGTGCGCTTGCGACTGAACAACATCTAAATCGTTTTTTAGTTTAATTTTTTTTCAACTTTTGGATTCGTCGATCTCAAAATTTTTATTGATTTTTAATTATTTTGATTTTTAATTCTTCGATTTGTAGTTTAGATTCTACAAATGTTTGTAATTAGATTTTTTTTCTTCAATCCTTAGCGAAAGTTTTTTGTCTCCATTAGAAGTTTTCAGCTTTTCAATGAATTTTTATGAATTTTCGTATTTTTTTGTTTATTTGTTCTGTTTGTTTGCTATTCGTACATTTGTTGATTATTCGATTTCTCGATTTTTTTTTAAATTTCACTTTTATTATTTTTCATTATCTTTATGCGAATTTTAAATTTTTCTCGCATTTTTGAGTTTTTGATTTTTGGATTCTTTACTGAAAGAATTTGAAAAAAAATGAAAATCTTTACTTTGAATTTTCCATGTTTTGGTTTTCGTTTTTTTTTCATTTTACTATCAATTTCCAGCTTTTTTAATTTTGTAGGTTTTATTTTTATTTTTGGTCTCTCGAATTTTTCGATTTTACAATCTTTTGAAAATCTAGTCCGTATCAAGTTCTGTTTTTTTTATTTTTTTTTTCAATAAATTTCTTAATTTAAATTCTGTTGTTTATTTATTGTTTGTTTCATTTTTGAATTTATAATTATTATGTTTAATCTCTTCGATGCTTAAATACTATTCCCAGATTTATTGAATACTCGATTTTATTTTTTTGCAACTTTATTTTTCTGGAATCACGACTTTTTCACTTCGGTTTTTTTGTTTCGTAGTCGATTTTGACGGTTGGTGTTTTTAATGTCTAATGCGAGAATATTTTTCCTGTGTCGAAATACAGAAATTCGACTAAAAAGTAGTCATGTATCGCAAAACATCCGAAAGCAAACCATGTTCTTTTTTACTTCCTTATTTTGTAACCGTCTGTCTTAACGTTTTTCTAACGAATTGCTCAAAGTCAGTCTCTAGGGACTGAGAACGTGTTAAAAACGATCGAAACTCCTCGCTAACAAAACCTTTTTTTCATTACACACGCTTTCACGCATTACACTTTTCCCGAACTCCTAATCTCGTACTCGAACCCGAACACAAACAATCACATCCGGCCGAACAATTGCACGTGATGACAACTAGAGATAGTAAAAGCACACGCGAAAAAATACCCTGAAAAATTCATAGGGAACAAAAAACCAAAAATTCTACTCGCAATTTCACAAAAATAAGTTTTTATTTCAGGCCCATGCGACGAACGTGTGGCGGAAAACTGACGGCATAGTGACGCTAGTTTAAAAATAAGTTATGAGATTTTTGTGTATTCCACCCGCCGTCCTCCCCCCGTCGGTTGGAGGAAGGCGCGGCACGGCACGAGCAATTAAATCTGTGCCAAAAGCAATCACTTTCCGTCGTTTTTTTTTCTCCGCCCAATGATTGTGTTTTGGTTTACTGGGTTATACATTTTCAAATACAAGCAAAACTTACAGTGCTCCAGTCAAGCTACAGTAGCCGCTACTGAGAGTGCCGGTGCTGCCGTAGCCAACGCCGTCACCGGCGTTCGTCCTGATCATGGGTCGGTAGGCAATCAGCGTGATCGATCCCAAATCGTCGTCCGGCTCGGTCCGGTAGACCGAGTCGGAACTGTGTGAGATTCGCGTTAGATTGCAATCCTGGTGGTTTGCTCGGAAAGCTGGAGGTAGCAGAAAGCGCAGTGCCGCCCCATTGCTGTAGGGCATCTGGAAGGGATCAGAAATTAGAAATTATAAATTAGAATCGGGTTAGTATACAATACTGCGAGGATGAAGCGCTTATGTTATTTTCCATGATACGACGTTGGTGTATTTAGACAAAATGCGTTGTTTTCAATCATATTTCGTTGGATAATATTAGCCTAATAATAGCTTAAACCTACTTATTTATTTTTAATTTAATCCAAAAAGTGCTCAAAAGATGACAATTTTTTATTCTCAACGCTTGATTATTACCGTTTGCAAGCTCTGAACTCTTAATCTAAACAAAGTTTAGGAGAGTTTAGGAGTTTAGGCCTCTGTAAATTCTCGGTCAAGCTCACTTATGAGCTTCTGTCGACTTTCTACTCGAGACTTCAAGTCCTTCCAAATTTTTGTTCAGGGTGACAATATCGGCTATCGTTCCTCCATCGGTTTTTGCCTATTGCCGGTCAAACGATGCACTATGTTTCGCGGTTTACTGAAGATTTCCGTAAGACAGATATTCACCTGGTTTGATTAAGACTTCAGAAAATCCTTTGGCTGCTTTCGTCAATCCACAAAACTTGTTTTCAAAATTCTTTGTATACCTTCTAGCGAACGCCGTTCATTTTGACGTAGGACTACATGTAACAGGAGGATTAGAGTGCCAATGGATGTATGGGAAAAAAATGACCCTCGAATTTTCGAAGCGAACTTGATTAAAAATGTTGATTCCCACAAAAAACTACCCTATGCAAAATATCAGTTCAATCGGACTTCATTTACTAGTGTCGCACAGCGGTCGAAGTATGCGTTTTTTGGAAACCGAAAAACCACCCAAGGGGGGAGTAAAGGAAATCGAGGTTTTCGAAAAAAAAATTTGATGTCAATTGTCTTCAAATTGCATGAAACGTCGAGATCTACTGTCATTTCGAAATATTTTTTTTAAAAATCGAAACTCTGGGACTCGTCGTTTATTCGAAATACGAGGCAAAACGTATGGTTTAGGGTGCCAATGAAAATCGTCATATCGATTTTTCATACGGGACTCCCTGCGAAATGTTAATTTGTATGATAAAATACACTCTGCAACATATTAGCTGATACGGATTTAATTTACTATTGTGTAATTCCAAATGAAATCGACAAATGACAAAACATGAGTATTTTTGATTCGAATGAAAGTGTGTATTCCGTTTGGGTTAGAGGAAATATGAGTTTACCACAGCAATTGGGAATTTTTTGAATCAAGCGTAACTTTTGGAAAGGGCGTATCGATTTGAGTAAGACAAATCTTTGATAATTTATATCTCAAAAATTATGAGTCGTTCCGAAATAGTGTCTTAGAAACGGTTATAGAGAATTGATGGTTGAATATGAAAAAAATGCACACTGAGAAAAAAAATTAGTACTCTTTTTTTATTTACAAAATAAAAATTCAATTTGCAATATCCAAAATACATTTTTTAAAAAAATTTTTTTTAATTTTTTCATACAAAATAGAAGTCATGCAGAAAATTTAAAAAATGGGCCCAAGATGGTAAAACTATTTTTGACACAAACTTTGTGGAACATCGAATTTTTAGGAATTTTCGAAACTTCTAATTTTTATATGTTAACAATCATTTTTAGCCACAAATTATGAATCCTGATGTGATTTAAAACAAAAAAGGATATTATCAATCTCCTTCTAAATGTAGCCATTCTCGAAATATTTAAAAAAATATTTCTAATTTATTGTCTTTTTATAGTAAATAATCTCTTTTAATATGTCTGTCCTGTTATACCACATGTTCATGAAATTTTATGAATTTGCTTATAATTTCCAACAACTTTTCCAAATACATCATCATGGTTAATTTTTTGACTCAAGCGTAACTTTTGAAAAGGGAGTATCGATTTGAGTAAGAGAAATCTTTGATAATTTATATCTCAAAAAAATATGAGTCGTACCGAAATAGTGTGTTAGAAAGAGTTATAGAGTATTGTTAGCTTAATTTGAAAAAAATATACACTGAGAAGAAAAATTAGTACTCTTTTTTTTATTTACAAAATAAAATTTTAATTTGCGACACCAAAAAATATGTAAAATTCATAAAATCTCATGAACATGATGGTATAACAAGACAAACATATTGAAAGGGCCTATTTACTATTAAAAAGACCATAAATTACAAATATTTTTTTTAAATATTTCGAGAATGGCTACATTTAAAAAGAGATTGATAATAACCTTTTTTGTTTTAAATAACATCAGGATTCATAATTTGTGATTAAAAATGACTGCTAACATACAAAAACTCGTAGTTTCGAAAATTCCTCAAACTTCGATGTTCCACAAAGTTCGTCAAAAATAGTTTTACCATCTTGGGCTCATTTTTTTAAATTTTCTACATGACTTCTATTTTATATGAAAAAATTTGAAAAAAATATTTGAAAATACATATTTTTTGATATCGCAAATTAAAATTTTATTTTGTAAAAAAAGAAAAGAGTACTAATTTTTCTTCTCAGTGTATATTTTTTTCAAATTAAGCCAACAATACTCTATCACTCTTTCTAACACACTATTACGACTCATATTTTTTGAGATATAGATTATCAAAGATTTCTCTTACTCAAATCGATACTCCCTTTTCAAAAGTTACGCTTGAGTCAAAAATTGAACCATGATGATGTATTTGGAAAAGTTGTTGGAAATTATAAGCAAATTCATAAAATTGCATGAACATGACGGTATAACACGACAAACATATTAAAAGGGATTATTTACTATAAAAAATAAATTTGAAATATTTTTTTTAAATATTTCGAGAATGGCTACATTTAGAAGGAGATTGATAATATCCTTTTTTGTTTTAAATCACATCAGGATTCATAATTTGTGGCTAAAAATGATTGTTAACATACAAAAATTAGAAGTTTCGATAATTCCTAAAAATTCGATGTTCCACAAAGTTCGTCAAAAATAGTTTTACCATCTTGGGCCCATTTTTAAAATTTTCTGCATGACTTCTATTTTGCATGAAAAAATTAAAGAAAAAATTGAAAAATATGTATTTTGGATATTGCAAATTGAATTTTTATTCTGTAATTAAAAAAAGTACTAATTTTTTTTCTCAGTGTACATTTTTTTCATATTCAACCATCAATATTCTATAACTCTTTCTAAGACACTATTTCGGTACGACTGATAGTTTTTGAGATATAAATTATCAAAGATTTCTCTTAATAAAATCGATACGCCCTTTTCAAAAGTAACGCTTGAGTCAAAAAATTCCCAATTGCTGTGAAAAACTCATATTTCCTCCAACCCAAACGGAAAACACACTTTCATTGGAATCAAAAATACAAATTTTTAAAATCTGCATTTTTAGGACGATTTCATTTGGAATTGCTGTATTGTCACAGATCTCAAAATTTTAGTTTACTTATAATCGAAAAATCACCCAAGGGGAAAGTAAAGGAAATCGGGGTTTTCAAAAAAAAATTTTTTTTTGATGCCAAAAGCCTTAGAACTGCATGAAACGTCGAGATTTACAGTTATCTCGAAAAAAAATTTTTGTTGTCAAAAATAGACTTTTCAGCACTTGGTCGTTTTTGTCTGAAAAGTAAATTTTTGACGAAAAATTGTTATTTTCGAGATAACAGTAAATCTCGACGTTTCACGCAATTTGAAGACATTTGGCATCAATTTTTTTTCGAAAACCCCGATTTTCCTTACTCCTCCCTTGGGTGATTTTTCGGTTTTCAAAAAACTCAAACTTTGACCGCTGTGTGACTGCGACACTAGTAAATGAAGTCCGATTGAGCTGATATTTTACATAGGGTAGTTTTTCGTGAGAATCAACTTTTTTAATCAAGTTCGCTTTGAAAATTCGAGATGGCCATTTTCATTGGCACTCTAAGGAGGATATAGAAAGTGAAAATAGAAATCTGAAAACTGAACACGTAAGAAATAATGAAATATTCATCGAACGCTTATAACTCGAATATTTGTTGATAGATCGCAAATATGTTTGTATCCATCAATTGGAAATATTTCTACGCATCCATCACAATAAAGAAAATAATATATTTTTTAGATTTAATGATTGTAAAATGTTATGCATTATCGAAGCGCACCAAATTCCCCGTTTTGATTGGCACAATTTATGCTCCTCAAATCGTACCGACCAACACCCCCGATTATCCGCTAAAGAAAGTTCTATAGTAATTGTACAGAGCTTCCCGAAATATGTCAGTGGTAGGTTCTTGCTCTTTTGTTTTGGTAATGGCTTTCTCATTATCCGACCACTGGTATGCACGTCATCACAAATAGATGGTTTAATGTTTTTCTGTACTGATAAAATATCACGCTGAAATATCTTCTATCGCGTGTGCACTTCTTTTTTTTTTGCCCTTTTTGTCCGCGTCTTTTGTTTGTTATTGCAAAAACTCGTAGCTATCCACCGTGCACATCGTTCTATCAAGAGAAAGAATAAAAATTAGAAAACCATTTACATATTGGCCTAACTCTAATCAATCTCAGTCTCGCACCAGTTAGCGAGAAGACAATCGTATTTCCTAATGCTGACATAACCTACAACGATTTTGCTCAATACAATGGAAGTCTGAAGAGAAGTGGAATATTTCGTCGCAAGCTCATCCTGTGTAATTCTTCTGTTAGGCAGAATACATAAATTTCGCTGTTCCGTTACGAAGTGATCAGTTATTTTCCAACAACCAAAAGGAAGAATACAAAAAGAAGCAGAGTAATCAAATTCAACATCAGCAACAGAAGCGCAGGCGAAGCAGCAACATTAGCAGAAACACCCTCAGCAGTAGCAACAGAACTATTCAGAACTATTTTTCCAAAAACAGGTACTGCTGTGGACTTGCAAGATCAAGCGTTCAAGAGGCACATTTCCACCGGAGAATCGTTCTCGCGCTGTCGTACATACAGTGATGTAATTTTGTTCGGCCAGGGCCTCGCATCGATATTCATACGGAATATCGATGCGAGGCCCTGGCTCGGGGCTCGGCGACAGTGTTTGTGTCTAGAAGAAAAGATACATTACGTACATTGTCAATGAATGTTTATGGACACGGTTTAAGCACACATTAACCATGAATAAACCATCTTAAACTGATTCCTTAAAACCCTTTCCTTTCGAGGGTCACATTTGCGCAAAACCATTCATTGTTTCCGGGTTAGAAGTATCTGCAGAGCGGCCACTCAATTTAATTTTTTTATTCCCGCTTGTTTCCCGCAAGATTTTATGAAAATTCCGACTCTCAGAAATGAAAATTCAAGAATATTGTGTCGTTAGTTGAAAAATTATTTTTGAAACCCAAATTGCTAAAATATTTTTACTTTATCGTTTCCAAGTTCCACAAAAAATGGACGGTGTGTATCTCAGCAACAGATTTCGAAAATTATAAACCATGATTTGGTAATTATTTATTTTCTTCATTATTTTTCTTTAATTTCTTCATAAAAACAGGAAGTGGGTTATATCTATGGTATAACCGCAAGGGTGACGTAGGACTATCGTTGATTTAGAGATCATTTGTTTGAAGTTGAATCTAAATCCATCCTGAAAGAATGAATAAATAAATATTTGGGTGACTTCAAAAACGAGAGTGTTACGTTGGAGACTCAAGGTTTTATGCATCCAATATTGGATACAAAAAACCTTGTTCTGAAGAATAATCTTCAGAAGCTTTCCTGCTAACTGCACTTGATTGACAAATCACAAAACCAAATGTATGTGGTCGCAGTATTATATGGATAGAAAACATTAAAACAAACTCGCTTGAATGTAATTTTCAATTCCAAGGGGAACTGGCAGATTATTTTTCAGCAACGATCATTTTTTTCCAGGTTTCCTCTCGATAACCAGCAAACGAAAAGAGTTGCGCGCGTGTATGTGTGTGTGGCGGCTGCTTCTATGTCTTCCCGAGGAACCGTATTTCGATGCTGATACTCTCTTGGTCACGAGAGTATCAGCATTGGCTTTTCTGCGCTCCCTCACAGTTAAAACAAACTGATTGCATTTCAGGTCAGGTCAGGCCAGGTAATGAATCCCTCGATCCCTCGCCGTTCAGCTCGTTCAGTAACGATGTTGTCTTGTCGATGTCCTCAGGCGTCGTGCACAAATTACGTAACGCTAAAAATCCGAATTTTGAAATTTTCGGTTTCACCACCAGAATATCATTTCAGTATGCTTTTCGTGCGTGATTGAATCGAGAGAAGGTGTGGTTTACGATGGCAATTTGGAAGGCAAACTAGAGGAGAATGAACTCTCTGAGTATGAAAATTTCGGCGACTGAGCAATAATCGATTGAAAATTATATAATTTTCGCGATACGAAACATTTTCCGTTTTTCATGTTATGCATCCAATATTGGATACGAAAATATCCTACTGATGGGAAAGAATAATCTTCGGAAGCTTTCCAGCTAATTACACTTGATTGAAAAATTACGAAATCAAATGTATTTGGTCGCTGTGTTCGCCATATAATTAGAAAACATTAAAATAAACTCTTTCGCATGGATGTATTCTTCAATTCCCAGGGAACTGGCAGATTATTTTTCAGCAACGATTAGATCTTTCCGGAATTTTCTCGATGCTGTATGGCATCCAAACGAAAATTCTCGTTTCAGTTTGGCCTGCAAAAAACTTTTCTGAACTCTAATCCATCAAATTTGGAGCCCTGAAAAGGGCCGTTGATTATATGCTAAGCTAATATAGCACCCTCTCCTTGGATTCGATGGGCCAGCTGAATGTCCTTGGGCATGATGTGACGCGTTTTACGTGGATAGCACACAAATTTGTATCTTCGAATAAGCCTCCTGCAGCGTCATAACCGCGGAACTTTGGAAGCGCAAGTCGGTTTTGAAGTCCTGAGCAATTCCACGATCCAAAAGCTGCAAAGGTAGCTTGAGGATCAGCAATTCGGTCGACTTCCGATAGCGATGAATTTCACGCAAAGTTCCCGGTCGATAGCGATGTGGCTTCTTCACCTATCCTGCGGCTGATGCGCTTATCCGAGCTGCTTTCGTGTGCCTTACCACTGAAAGACTAACTATCTATCTGCTTGGTCCCAAACAAACGAGTCGTCACGGTGCGAGAGTAGAGTAAGAAATGAACGAAAGCAAAGGAAGCGTCATTTTATAAACCATAAAAGTATAGAATCTAAACCCCACCCTTATTATATTCGTTGCTTACCCTGAGAGAGAAACGAATAACATCGAAGTAAGTATTTAATACCATACCGCAGCCACAACATTTTCTGCGTGTTGAATTAATGCGATTGATAAGTAACTATCAAGAAACTATCAGTAACTATATTAGCAACTATTAATCGCATAAATTCAACATGAAAAAAATGTTATGGCTGTGGTATGATATTGAATGTAATGCAAAGTGTCCGGATTCAAAAGCATTACTGTAAAAAAGAGTTAACTCGACTGAAATTTTTTCGGTTCGGCCTGCAAAAACGAAATTAAGAGCCCCCGCCGACTGCAGACTGACTTGTCGACCGATAGTTCGGTCGGCTTCTTAATCAGTACGGAGAAAAAAAGTCTGTAGTGTACAGCATAATGCATAGACGTAAGTATGAGCTTCCCCATCTCACATTCCAATAAGATTAATGGGTTTCCAAGTGGGCGTGCTACATACGGATACGAATGATTTCAATAACCTGTTTTCGAAGCTATCATTAAGCTATTGAAACAATTTTTCGACTCAATAAATAGCACTCATATAACTCTTGGACATTTTATCTTTTGTATGAAATGATTATCATACTGTTCCGTTGATCCGAAGCAGAATGAATCACGCTTAAAGAAGGAATGGATTTTTTCTTGGAATTTAGTCAGCAGAAATAATGCCCTTTCCCAACAATTAAAAACGACAAACGGTAAACAGTTTCATCAAAGTGATTTCTTCGATATGGGGATATATTCACTACATCATGTCATATATTTCATATTTTTCATTATGAAATCCATATCCATGGCACCTATCGGTATCGAATTATCATCGACACCACGATTTTCGCTAAATGCTCCTTTCAGTTCGGCCTGTAAAAAACTTTTCTGAACTCTAATCCATCAAATTTGGAGCCCTGAAAAGGGCTGTTGGTTATATGCTAAGCTAATATAGCACGCTCTCCTCGGATACGATGGGCCAGCTGGATGTCCTTGGGCATGATGTGACGCGTTTTGCATGGATAGCACACAAATTGGTATCTTCGAATAAGCCTCCTGCAGCGTCATAACCGCGGAACTTTGGAAGCGCAAGTCGGTTTTGAAGTCCTGAGCAATTCCACGAACCAAATGCTGCAAAGGTAGCTTACGGATCAGCAATTCGGTCGACTTCTGATAGCGACGAATTTCATGCGAAGTTCCCGGTCGATAGCGATGTGGCTTCTTCACGCTTCCTGCGGCTGATGCGCTTATCCGAGCTGCTTTCGTGGTGCCTTACCACCGAAAGACTAACGAGCTGTCTGCTTAGTCCCGATGAAACGAGTCCTCACGGTGCGAGAGTAGAGTAAGAAATGAACGAAAGCAAAGGAAGCGTCATTTTATAAAACATAAAAGAATCGAATGTAAACCCCACCCTCTTTATTGTATAAGCTTACTGTATACTCACGAATATAATAAGGGTGGGATTTAGATTCTATACTTTTATGGTTTATAAAATGACGCTTCCTTTGCTTTCGTTCATTTCTTACTCTACTCTCGCACCGTGAGGACTCGAGCTCGTTAGTCTTTCGCAGACAGCTCGTTAGTCATTCGGTGGTAAGGCACACGAAGTCAGCTCGGATAAGCGCACCAGTAGCAGGATAGGTGGAGAAGCCACATCGCTATCGACCGGGAACTTCGCATGAAATTCGTCGCTATCAGATATCGACCGAATTGCTGATCCGCAAGCTACCTTTGCAGCATTTGGTTTGTGGAATTGCTCAGGACTTCAAAACCGACTTGCGCTTCCAAAGTTCCGCGGTTATGACGCTGCAGGAGGCTTATTCGAAGATACCAATTTGTATGCTATCCATGCAAAACGCGTCACATCATGCCCAAGGACATCCAGCTGGCCCATCGTATCCGAGGAGAGCGTGCTATATTAGTTTAGCATATTATCAACGGCCCTTTTCAGGGCTCCAAATTTGATGGATTAGAGTACAGAAAAGTTTTTTACAGGCCGAAATGAAAGGAGCATTTAGCGAAAATCGTGGTTTCGATAATAATTCGTTACCGATAGGTGCCATGGATATGGATTTCCTTATGAAGAATATGAAATACATGACATGATGTAGTGAATATATCCGAAGAAATCACTTTGGTGAAACTGCATTATAAAATTATTTGTGTACGAATGCCGCAATCGATAGTCGACTCTAATTTGCGCTGGGTAATTTCCTCGGAGGACTCGATTCCTCCTTTGAGCATTAATAATCTCTTTCTGGCAAAACGATGTGGTATGAATCACATTATTTGAATGATAGAATGAAGAAGTTTTCTGCCAATTTCCTTCAACCTCCAAACGTATCTTTCTCCCGTTTGTCGTTTTCGCGTTCGCTAATCCTCTCTCACAACACCCATTTCTAGTTTGAGAAATTGTTGAGTAAACATTGTTTGCCAGTGCGCGTAGAGCGGGAATTCCTAAAGATTCATTGCACCTCTAATAAATTGCCGAAAGACGTGGTCTTACGTTGATCGCACTTGATTGAAAAAATCCAAAACGAAATGTATTTGGTCGAAGCATTATATGAGTAGAAAGCAAATAATCGCTCGAAAATGACTTGATTTTCGCGATGTGAAACATTTTCCGTTTTTCATGTTATGCATCCAATATTGGATACGAAAATTTCCACTGATGGGGAAAAAAATACTCAGAAGCTTTCCTGTTAATTGCGATTGATTGAAAAATTACAAAACCAAATGTATTTGGTTGCAGTGTTATATGGATAGAAAACATTAAAATAAACTATTTCGCATGAATGTATTTTTCAATTCCCAGGGGAACTGGCAGATTATTTTTCAGCAACGTAGATAGCAACGAGAATTCCGCGCGTGTATGTGTGTGTGTGTGTGGCGGCTGCTCCGATGTTTCAAGCGGAACCGTGGCATCACTCTCCTCCTGATGGATTCCCTTTTGGCCTTAGGTGCACAAACAGGCTCTTGGTGACACCGTTCATCAACGCATCCATGATAAACGAAATTAGCTTCACAACAACAGCGACAACATGCTCCAATCGCTGTTCAATCATAACTGAGTGGGTTTACGAGCGGCGCTCGCTTATATACCGATTTTTGATTTCAATAGCCTGTTTTGAAAGCAATTTTAAGACTATTGAAACAAATTTTTGGATGAAAAAGTAACAAGTATATGACGCGTAGACATTTTATCTTTCAAATGAAGTGTTTATCATACCATTTCGTTTAGTTGTTTAAGAGCTATTAACGCTCAAAATCTCGGTCTCCAGCGTAACGCTTTCGTTCTCGAAACTTTAGTTTTACACCCCGGTATAGAAATGAAAGACGTAGTCCTACGTCAAAACATCTCCCAGATTCTTGTTCGCAAATGAAGAGCCGAATATCCGACTAGCCGGCCTCGAAGCTTGCCGGATATCCGGCATCCGACCAAACTACTATCCGTTTCATTACTAATATCAAGCACTTTTTGTTGATAGAAAATCCTCTTTTCAATGATGCATTGCCATGCGATAGCATCAGAACTTTTTTCACAAACAGGGTCAAATTTGAAAGCTCCTTTCTCGACTAAGCGATAAGGTCCATCTAAAAATTGTCCAATCTTTGATCTTTTCTTCGATATGGAAATGATATAATTTTTAGCAGAAGACGTTGAACACGATTAGCCATACTCATTCTTTATTTTATCTGCAAAAGCGCCAGCGCCAAGCATAACTCCATCCGTTTCTTCGCTATATCCGGAAGATGAAAATCACATCCGGGTGATAACACGAGGTAACGAGTGATGGAGTGTAAAATTACTCAAGAGAAAATTTTCGAATCCACAGTCAATATAAATAGATTTTATATATAATTTGTTCTTCTGATTCAAAGTAGAATCAACTTTAATGATGGGACTATGGTAAATATATCTATAACCGTACTAAATATCATAAAAATTAGAAAAAAATTTAAAAGTCTGCCACTACTGATATCCTTTCCACATTTGTCGAGCAAAGATTCATTCCAAAGCATAGACAATAGATTCAGTGAAAAGTTGAGTATTCATTTCTCTGCAATTCACTGTAGTGATGCTGTAGGTTGTTTGGAAAAAATATAAACGATCAAAAGGTCAGGCGAAACACTAGCATTTCCGCTTATGCGAGGATTTATACCTCATTAATTCTTTTACATATCCGGTTTTCGCCCGAAGAAAGATATACTCTGTTTCTGGTGGGATTTGCAATGGATTCTGTATTATGAGCTACTACCAAGCAACCTGTTTTTCACATTTATGGCTCGCAGCAGTTTTCGACGGGGAAGCAAACATGTGCTGGGAGGATAGATAGAAAGATGGCAAAAGATTGTGAAACAGAACTAGGGATATAAAAATAAATTATAATGCTTTGATTGAAAATGATGTTTTTGTTTTCCCAAAAATCGACATTAACTTTTCGGACAACCCAATATGAGCTATCCTGATTTATCCTGATTTTTATTTTCATTCTCCCTGATTGTTTAAAATTATAGTTGGCAACCCTGCTCACAACTGTACATTGGAGGAAAACATTAGTAAATGCAGCTACCAAATCTTTAGTAGTTGAAACATTGGTAAAATGTACACATTTTTTGTACATATTACCAAAACTTTGTAAAACGGATGTCTTATGCAATACACATCCCAACTAAAGATTCGTACATTTTACTTCATAGCATGTGTAACCTTGATTGTTTTCATTTCTAGGAATTGTAATGTGCGTACTTCGCAGTCGTCATTCCTCTTGAGGAAACAAATCTATTCGGAGGTAATTTTTTTTGGTTTTTATTAGATTCAAATATATGTAATTTTTGTTTCTCCTCGGCGAAAACAAATTCTCGACCACAAAGATATCGAGGACTTGTTTTCGCTGCGGGAAGACAAAAGTTTAATTCGTTGTATTGAAATCATAAT
Source organism: Toxorhynchites rutilus septentrionalis (assembly GCF_029784135.1). Lineage (NCBI taxonomy): Eukaryota > Metazoa > Arthropoda > Insecta > Diptera > Culicidae > Toxorhynchites > Toxorhynchites rutilus. Next base: position 160,181,473 of record NC_073744.1, on the reverse strand, counting down.
ACACCGAATCTTATAAAAATAAACTTCAACACAATCCTCTCCCTTTTAATTTTTAGCTTCTAACCTTGGATTAAAATTGCACAGTTGACTGGTGGAATATTCAATGTCATCATACATCATACATCAGGAAACGGGAGAGCAAATAAATAATGCGGATGAAATGTACTGCGATCTGGTCCCATCAACTGCCAACTAATCAGCTGTCCTAAAGGATGAAAATGTGCAACAGGAAAAGGAGCAAAACCTTGATGAGTGAGGGTTTGAAAAAACATATGAGATTGATTCGGTCGAGGCTGCGATTGAATATGTCTATTTGCACGAACAATGTTTAGATGTAGAATGTTGGATGTAGGAAATTACTGTGTAAAAGATAATGTATGATTGAAGACAGCTTTATAAAAAAGAATTAATTATCAACAACATAATGTCATTATCCCTTATCATTATCTCTTACAAATAAAAAACAACGTTTTCACTGATGTTGTTCCAATGGTGGGTCAATATGCCCACCATCCTACAAAAATAATGCCTACCAATTTCCTTTTGTAAGATGTACCAATGATTAGTAGGGTAGAAAATGACTAACGAATTGGTAACATTTACGAAAAAAATCGTCATATATACTAAATTTTCCTCTCAGTGTAGTTTGTGAACAAATAAACGAAATGTCATGAAACTTCACACACAAGCTAGTGACAGATGAACCTCTCGATGTGAATATTGTTCATTTTTAGTGGCGCCATCTGTTGAAAAATCCCGGGACTTTTTAGCCCATGTAGTACATGAATATCTTCTAATTCTATAGAAATGGTAATTTTTTATGTTATAATATGTCAATATTCTTTAGTAGTTGAAGTTATCATCGTAAGCGCTTAAGTGTCCAGATTTCGATGCATTACGATACTCAAAATACGGTACAACTTGATAAAAAGTACTTTTGGTCAGGCTACTTATAGATAGTAATTTGAGCCCCGGAACATAATTAACAAACTATGCGATTCGATTCATGAATCGTACGATATATCATATCAACAAATACGAAACTGATAAGACAAATTTAATACAGAAGGACATAATACCTTAGTGTTATCACCAGATAATCCAAACATACATCACACGCGTCGCACACGGAATACACTTGTCTCTGCGATTCACCGAATATACATTCAACGAGATTCCAATTGGAATACAGGCAATTCAATCAAAATACATATCACCAATCAACGGGAACCGTTTACCGGAAACACTAATTAATTAATATTTAGAACACCCACTCTAATGAAATATTATATTTTTTCAAACACCCATAGCACACGTTTCACAACAAACATTGTTTGCACACTCCCAAATCCCGCAATCAATACACACACCACTGAGAACACGATGCACGATGCAAAAGAATGAGCTATCTCTTCTTAAGCACAAGGTAAGTGACCGCGGCCGCTACCGTTGTTTCTCGTTTAGGAATTACCCCTTTTGTTTGTTCTCAAAATGGGTTATTGACAATACTCCACCACTATTTCACCGATGTCGAGTTCATCTTGCTAAACAGAACCCCGAAAAGATCATTCCGTAAAACTATTCCACAAAAAAAACAATACAATCCCCACTTTATCTCAAACACAGATGATAAACCACGCGACACGAATCCCGGATAAAACTGGCCCTCTTGCTGTTTTGCGCAAACGGTTGATGGGATAAAAGCGGGGCGGGAGAAAGGGTTACATATTGTCAACTGTGGTGTGCTGCCGGTAGTGTGTTGGGGTGTTCTTACGGGAGACGACGATGGACGCGGGTGCATACAAACGAAGCGGGAACGATTCGAACGGCATTTTATCGTTGTGTAGTTATCGGTGGCTCATCCAAAAACAAAGTGGCTTGACTTTCACCACAGGTGTGCTATAGTTTATTTTTGTATCATACACCAAATTACTTACGAAGATAAGACAATTAGCAGAATTGCGATGTTTTGTTCAGAATTTGTAAAAAAATCGTGGATTAATTTCTTTTCAAACCGTTGTTTCCTCAAGATTGAACTAATCAGAAACGAACCAGCCAACAGTTGAAGATGTCTCAAATAAAGACAAAACAAATTCGTCTTAAAAAAAAAGATTTAAAAAGTATAACTATTATCGAGGTTTAATTCAGAAAGTGATTGAATTTTCTCATTGAAGAATTTTGATAAAAGTTTTCTGCTCTGATTAAGCCATTTGTAAGCATAATTTGCAGTGAAACATAGTCAGAGAGTATGAAAAATAATACATATTTTGCACAAATATGATCTGATTCACAATGTTTTCGTATAAAATGTTTTTATCAGTGCACGGAACCCTTATCAACGCTTGTCAATTAGCAAAATCGCAACCTTTCTAAATTAAAAACTGATACTAGTTATCAATTTTTAAGTTCTTTTCTTCACTGAGTTCATTTTTGTGAAGAAAACAGGCGAATAATGAGTTTAAATCGATATATGGCCCAAAATATACCAAATGGTTACAAATTAAGAAAGCATCGTTATTCCATCGGGATACCATCTCGTCTGTGTGAGTAGTTTTGTGTACGATACGAAAAAAAATCGTGCACACCTATAGTAATTGTCCAACTACCTTGACCCGAAAACAGCACACATGCTTAAGCCAGGTATTTAAGCCTGTGTTGCTTCTTGAGTGGCGAAACGTGAGCGTTATCTGAGCAAATGTCAATTTTGCCGGTTCGCGCTGACACGAGAGTGAGTGACCGGGAGAGAATGTTGATGTCATTCGGAACTGTACCCAGAAGCAAAGCAGTAGCAGAGAAGAATATTTTGAATAAATTTTGTGAGCATTACTTTTTTCGAAATTTTCTGCAAAATGTTTGTTTGCAAAAATAAGCAACCTAAAAATCACAAACAAAAAAATAACACATCTTATCTATTGACCCTTTGTAGTCGTATTTCTGCTCTCAGATACCACAGCTAGTAAGTAAACTTTATTGAACCATGTATAAGATTAACGACTTGTAGTGATTCTCGTGATTATTATCACACGAAGGAGAATCATAAAATATAATTATTGTTCAATAAGGGACTGTCCACATACCACGTGGACAGAAAAGGCACGATTTTAGACACCCCCCTCCGTGGACAAGCGTGGACATTCCTGATATCCCTCCTACTGATGTCCACGTAGACATTACTTCAGAAAATAATTGAATTTTTTATGTTCTATTCCATATTTTCCATTTTTTTTTTCAATATATGCGTTCAATCAAATGTTCTTTGTCAAATAATATGTAACCCATCCATTGCAGCGTTTTACGCGACCATGCTTCACAAGGTGCTCATGAAGGGTTGTTTAATATATCTATAGTGAATCTGTTATATCATGTGTTATGTACCGAGGATTATTCTTGCTCAGTGTCTCGATACGACTGTCATCAGTGGTGACATAGGGCCCCCAGACAAGCCAATAGAAGCGTATTGCAAAAAATACTCCATTAAAAGAAGAGTAGCGCTGCCAGGAACACATCTCCAGAGACTTGGCCCATGAATCAGAGAATGTGTTGTTCGCCTTCCATTTTCGCAAAACCTCAATAAATATAAGTGAAGCAGCGGAAGCTGAATCGAAACCCGCACCTAAACAAAACAATGTCGTGCTTTTAATACACTCGACAAAAAAAAAAATAAAGGTTCATCGATTGGTTACAAAGAATGGCTAAACGTATCATTATGAAACGTTCACAGAGGTTTTGAGGATATACAAGGCTCAAAATGTTCCGCTAACATTGGAATTTGCTATAATATTTGCAAAATGACAAGCGATTTCCTAAAACACTACTTTCTTTGACACTTTTTTGAAATCGACGCAAAAAAATTAAATAAAATTTCGTTTGTTTCTCGTCAAATCAACAAATTGACTTTGTACATAATTTATGGAAGTTTTCCAAACTGCCTTTCGATAAGCGGTGCGCTAATCATTTCATTAATCATTGAAGACGACGGGGAAATTTTTCATTTAAGCAAAAATAACTTTGTATTGAAAGGTACTTCAGGAAAGTTCTTGGAATCCGATGGAAGCTGGTTGATAACTTCAATTGGCTTTTTTGTTGACTTAACTAGCTAAAAGTCGGGAAACCCCTTGAAACCCTTGTTTTGATCCTATATTTTTATTCACTACACTAGCTGACCCGGCAAACTTCGTCCCGCCCAAAATTTGTGTTTTATTATCAATACCTTCAAACATCCACGTTTTCTTACTATGAGCAAGTTCATGGGTCCAATCGCAGAACTGTTCATTGATTGATCTTTTAATCGACCCCGTTGAGTTTACCTTTTACTATAAAATTCCTAGTATTTCTAACAAAATTCAACATTATAATATCAGATTATTTTCAGACACAATTCTCGTTCAAGATTTTTCAACCACTTGCAAATAACATGTTTCTCCGTTACTTGGAATAAATATTTTATACAAAAAATATGATAGAATAAATACAGCCCTAAATCGGACAATTCCTTCCTCGAGTTCTGCTCTTATCAACACATCCGGCGGTAGGAGTGCGTTTCATCACATTCAAATCCATTCCCGGTTTCGAACAAAGATCAATTTCGCTAGCGCAAACATCAAATAGAAAGATTTATTGCACCCTAAAACCTTCAGATGCCAAATTTGATTTCATTTGCTTGATTGATTCTGGAGGAATGCAGAAATTTGTGTTTCATTTGTATGGCAGCCCCCCCTGAGAGAGGGGGTGGAGAGTCTAACTACCATAGAAACATTCATTCCACCCTAGAACCTCAATATGCCTAATTTGGTTTTATTTGTTTGAATAATTCTCAAGTAATGCAGAAATTTGTGTTTTATTTGTATGGCAGCCCCACCTTAGAGGCCGGGGGGGGGACGGTGTTGGAGAGTCTAACTCTTACAGATACATTTATTGCACCCTAAAATTTCAATATGCCTAAATTGGTTTTATTTGCTTTATTAATTCTCGTGTAATGCAGAAATTTGTGTTTCATTTGTATTGCGGAGCCCCCCACCACCCCATAAGAGAGGGGTGGGGGAGTATCCAACCACCGTAAAAACATTTATTGCATCCTAAAACCTCCACATGTCCAATTTGGTTTAATATGCTTGATTAGCTTTCGTGTAATGTAGAAATTTGTGTTTCATTTGTATGGCAGCCGCCCTTAGAGAGGGGGGGTGGAGAGTCTAACTACCATAGAAACATTTATTGCACCCTAAAACCTTATTCAATATGCCTAATTTGGTTACATTTGCTTGATTAATTCCCGAGTAATATAGAAATTTGTGTTTAACTTGTATGGCAGGAGCTCTCGTGTGCAGATATATTGGTGGTTATGGTTATTTCCGCCAAAAAAGTGGTTGATTATGTTGAAATTAAGGACACATTCAGCCAAAAAGATCAACCAACCACCAGTTATGATTTCCGGGAATCTGAATGCCCTGCGGAGAAGTGAAATACATTTATAAGAAAATCGATCGGAAACGGAAAAAATCCATCCATTAGGTAATTCATGGAAAATACATAGAAGCATTGAAACGTGGGATCAAGCCTTTGTAACTTTAATCTAGGTTCGAACATGTTGGTAATCCTTTCCAGCCAATTTTCGATTTAAATGTAGTGGGAAGGTCGCTCAATGAACATCGTGGAATAGGTGCTAGTAAATTAAGTAATATGCGTCTCACAAAAACTCTTGTTCATGAAATAGCTTGCCTAACTGTTTCACAAAATTCATGTTAGTTCTATGAAATTTTTCGCGCTAATAGAAAGTCCGCAACTGTATTTACATCATCTACAAGAATGCCGATTGATAATGAATCTGCCTCTGCTGCATAGAAACTACGAATGTAAACAAGCGATGTGTGCCCAACATATGCTCTGTATGTATGTGTAGCAAGAGCCCTATACTCGGATTAGAACATTTTTTCGGACTGGTTTAACCAGATGTGCTTGAGCGACATATACAGGGTTTTCCAACTTTAAATTCCGAAAGTAAATTGAAATAAAACACACTTAGAATTCGAATTTCGATGAAACTTTTATTTCAAATTAAAGTTTGGTTTATGCCATTATGTGTGAATTACAACATCATTCAAATGTCCACCTAGGGCTTCCTCGCACACCTTGATCCGGAACAGGTAATTTTCGATGACTTTTCGGCACATATGGGGTGGTATCTCGGTCATAACTTCACGAATGTTGTCTTTCAAATGTTCAAGAGTTTGCGGAGAGTTGGCATAGACACGGTCTTTCGCATAACCCCACAAAAAAAAAGTCTAGCGGGTTCGAATCGCACAATCTGGACGGCCAATTGGCATCACCAAAACGCGAAATTATGCGTCCCTCAAATTTCGTTCGCAATATGTCCATGTTCGGTCGTGTTGTGTGGCACGTGGCGCCGTCCTGCTGAAACCACATGTCATCCGTATCCATATCTTCAATTTGTGGGAAAAAAATCGGTTAACATGCGGCCATAGCGCTCACCATTCACAGTTACCGTCTCGCCGTCCTCATTTTCAAAGAAATACGGCCCGATGACTCCACCAGACCATAATGCGCACCAAACAGTGACTTTTGGCGGATGCAATGGCCTCTCAACAATCACGTGTGGATTTTCTGAGCCCTATATATGGAAATTTTGGGTGTTCACATAGCCACCGAGCTCGAAATGTGCCTCATCGCTGAAGAAAATTTGATGCGAAAATTCAGCATTTTGTGGCTGTTGTTCGTTCACCCAATCGACGTATGCCCGACGCATTCCATGGTCACCACGCTCTAATTTTTGTACCAGTTGGACTTTATATGGATGTAGGTACAAGTCCAAATGCAAAATTCGCTACAATGATGTGTTTGTCAAGCCCAATTGCTGAGCACGCCGTAGAATCGAAACATTCGGGTCATCCTCCACACTGGCAGCAACAGCAGCAAAATTTTCGGCCGAACGCACATTACGATGATGCACAGGTTTCACAATATCCGCTACGGATCCAGTTTGTTCGAATTTACGCACTACATTAGCGATTGTGTGCTCTGTAGGCCGTCCATGACGACCAAAATCCGTCCGTAATGCTCGAAAAACATTTGCCGGTTTTTCATCATTTTTATAGTATAATTTAACAAAATTAACACGTTGTGCGATGCTAAAACGATCCATATTGTAAAATGGCAGACATTCAACTAACGATATGATGCTTTGGTTGACAGCTATGTCAAACGGTTGTCAGCGCAGGGCTGTATACTTTCGGAAGCCCGAAATGGAAAACCCTGTATTGTGACATTTGGAATTAAAGCAAGGAGAGAGATTCGCGGAATTCATGGTTTCGTCAACTGATCAAAGGGTGCGGAATGGACAAACACTTCATTGAATTCGGGAAAATTCTCTCCGACATAATCTTTTCAGATATCTTTGATAAGAGTAGTCATTCTGACGAACTATGTAGACACGAAAAGCAAGCACGACCAATAAGCATTTCTACAGGAGACATTATTTATGTGAAGTGGATGAACAGGTTTGATAGATGCAAAGAGAGAGAGAGAGAAGAGAAAAGACTGTACCGATAGTAGATCTAGCTCCGATCGATAAAGCTTCTCAAGTATTAAAAAGTTCACTCTCGAGTTTAGTTTTCCCAAAAATCCTAAACACCGACCTAACAGATTCCTATTTTAGTATTATTCGTATTTTTAGTCACTTTAAAAGATAAAAGTGTATCAAAACCTTGAAAAGTTTTCATTTTAAATTTTGGAAATTGTAATTCATAATCAGAACATGTTAACAATTGTTCCGAACGGTACCCATTCAAAATAAAACGATCTGCTCAGCTTCTCATAGCGTCGTTTGTAGAGGTGTGCAAATCAGCTCATCATGATGAACAGCTCTGATCATATCAGCTCATCTAAATGAGCTGTTCTTTATGAACAGCTCTTCAGCTCAGTTGTCAGTGCCGACTTTCAATTTGGGTCCCAAACTCGATAGCCACGAAGCCAGTTTGAAAATGTTAAAATTCAAATGAAATTTTTCACACCATATTATTAATTACTTGAAACACGTATTCCAGACTATTATTTACAACAGACTCGGCGAGTACAACATTTCCGACATTTTTACTGAGGCTTCACATTACAATAGAAAGTTTTCTTCAAAAAAAAAAAAATCTTATGAGATTTTTGCACCGCCTGCAAACAAAGTGTTTTTCATTGAAATAGAATACTCATTTGATACACAGAAGTTAATTTTCATTAATAATTTGAATTTTAAAAACGTGTTCATTCTGCCTGAGAGCCAATTATTATTTTTGGCGCCCCCTAAACTGGTAAACAAAGCTCAATGCCGTCAACGCGAATATAACAGTTGAAAAGACGAGGGACAAATGAAACTAAACTGATGTCTTAACACGAAGAGCGAGAGACGGTCAGTTCATTTGAATCTTACAGCTCACACACTCTCTTCAATTCTACAGCTCTTTTCTCTCCTTCATCATCATCAAAGTGAGCTGAAGAGCTGTTTGATTTTTTTTGCGAGCTGTTCCGCGTCAACTCACTTCAAAGAGTCGATTCTTCGGAACAGCTCATGAGCGGATGGCACATCTCTAGTCGTTTGAAACCAGGGAAACCAGGATGTATATCTTTTCACTGTGAGAATGTTTAATTTTGTAGATAATATGTGAACACATACAAACCTTTTGAAATCGCGTAAAATAAATGAAAACTTCATTGTTTCCATACTGGATTTTAATATTGAACGCTAACATTTGGAAACATTTCACATTTTCATCGACAACATTCGAAGAAAAATGTAGTATTCACGGTCATTATTGAGCCATCACATCTTACAGCAATCGTCTGGCATCCCTGTATGGAACTCATGAGTTCTCTACCTTGGCTGTCATCGCGCCCGCTTGTCATATAAATTTACCGAACAAGCAGAGTAGCGACAGCGATAGTGACCGTTCTCGAAAAAATATTGAATTTTTCACTGTCTAAACAACTTGTTATCGTTGCAAATGGTGTACTACTGGATACCCAATTCGTAAACAATTTAGCAACCATCGTTGGATAGATTTATTTGTACCTCTAATTCTCCGCAACAACAGCATTCCTAGCGCAAAGGTGTGTTGTGATTTCTTCGTTTGAAAAAAAGTGGCCTAGGGGAGCACAGGCAAAGCGGTCTGAGAGCTGTGTTTTGATGGAGTGCTTTTCTAACCTAACAACATTTTTGAACTGTGCAGATATTTTTCTGGAAGCATTCTTTCCTCGTAGCGGTACAGAAATTTAAATTGTTTTTCTCCTGCATTTAAGGTTTCCAACACCAACAACCGTCGCAAAATAAACGGAAGATGTCGCACACGATTCTGCTAGTGCAACCGGCACGAAATCCGGAGACACGAACGTACAGCGACTACGAGAGTGTGAACGAATGTATGGAGGGAGTTTGCAAGATCTACGAGGAACACTTGAAACGACGCAATCCAAACACCCCGACCATTACGTACGATATAAGTCAACTGTTCGATTTCGTTGATCAGGTGAGTGTTCCTTTCTTCTATGATGGAAGGGGGAAGAGATCACATCAATATTGACCTCCGAATTGGTAGAAATTCGTCACTAACAAAAAAGATCCTACTAGAACTATTCGACGAAACTTTTGATTTTGATGAATTTATAAGGATATGAATCTTGATTTGAGTTGCTCAAATTGTCTTATGCTTTAAAATATTAGATAGTTTGATTTTTTACATTTACATTTGATGTACCCAAATGTAGCAATCCCAAAACAGTTTTATCGTGTATTCGTTTCCTATTTCGTTACCACACTTGACTTTCACCGAGGCAGTGATTGAACATTTTATTTTTTTACTCGTTAATGATCACAGTTAAAAATTTTTCCGGAAACGACTGTGGAAACATCAATCTTTTGCTACTATCAGTGTTTTATCTTTATCGTAAACTGTGAGTTAACTCGACTTTTCTTATTGAAAAGTTCTGTTAAGTTCTGACCGTCTTGAAACATTCATCGGTTTCACTTCTTCCTCTTTGCTTTAAAGAGGCTTTAAATTTTCCAGTTCATTCGCCTCTATCGCAATTTGGTGCGCTTCATAACTGCTATACAGTCTTGAAAATTCTACCACAAACCCCTCTTTCGTCATCTATCGTCAATAATAAGCGGATTTGTGGGAAGTTATCAGGCCGGATTTAGGCCCGGATGCTTGATGATGGATCAGATTTTTACACTGCGGCAGATCCTCCGAAAGTGCCGCAAGTATGAGGTCCCTACGCATGACATCTTCGTTGACTTCAAGGCCGCATATGATACAATCGACCGACGACAGCTATGGAGAATAATGGACGAAAACGGCTTTCCCCGAAAGTTGAAAAGACTGATTTAGGCAACGATGAAGTGCGGATTTCAGTCGGAATCGTTTGAGATTCACAAGGAACTTCGACAAGGCGATGGACTCTCCTGTCTGCTCTTCAACGTGGCGCTGGAAGGTGTTTTACGGAGAGCGGGCTTCAACATGCGGGACACGATTTTCAACAAGTCTAACCAGTTTATCTGCTTCGTCGATGCCATGGACAAAATCGAAAGAACACATGTGACGGTAGCGGACTTGTATAGAAGACTGAACCACGAAGCAAGGCTGCTTGCTAGTGCTCAGAACAATATACGGTGGTGTACAGGAAAACGGAGTATGGAGAAGGAGAATGAACTTCGAACTGGCGCAACTCTACGGCAAACCCAGCATCCAAAAAGCTGACTTTGAAATTGTTGAACTGATCGTCGTGAATATTTGTGTTTGGGGGTTTATGGTGCCGGGGAAGGTTTTTATGATAGTTCGAGACCCCTCCCCTCTCTGGATGGAAGGGCTGCCATACAAATGAAATACAAATTTCTACATAACTCAAGAGCTGATCAAGCGAATGGACCCAAATTTGGCATGTGAGGCTTTTCGAATACGAGAAATGTTCATATGATAGGTTGAAACCCCTCCCACTTCTGGAAGGGGAGATCGGTCGTTGGCGTCACATACAAATCACACATATACATATCACACATATTTCAACCAAACATGAAAATAAAAAAAAATCGGAATACACTGCAGGAAAATATAAAAATTGTGAAAATTGAATTCACATATCTTCTACAATTACATCGTGATAAACGTTGATAGTACATTCGATGTTTGCGCTAACAAAATTGATCTTTGCTCCAAAGTGGAAATGGATTTCAGATTAAATGACACGGAGCCAGTTTTCAAATGATAAAATATGAATGAAAAATTTTACATCATGTTATTTAATTACTTGAAACATGTATTTCTGACTTTTATTTAATCATTTGTCTATACTTTTCCAACATTGTTACTGAAACTTTTCATTATAATATTATTTTATTTTTAATTTCAAAAGCGTGTTCATTCCGCCTGAAAATCAATTATTCTTCGACGCTCCTCTAAACTAGTAAACGAAGCTCCATGCCGTCAACGCGGATTAAATTAATTTCGGAACGGGCGCCAGCTTTTTTTTCCCTGTTGGGTGTGAACCACTGCGTCCATTATTTTGAACTATTGTGGTATACCCCCTTTTATACTTTACTTCAAGCTTATCTACTACTTATTGATGAATGAGTAAACTGAAAGCTATAGCGTGATAGGATCAGGAATAACCTGTTTGATAAAATTTATAATCCTGATCGGCGACGCAGACCAAATTCCCTTGGGCTCCAGAATAGTTTTATCAAGGTGCTGAAGTCTGCGTCTAGTTAGAGCTCCGCAGTTACAGAGTAAATGTTCCGAGGTTTCGTTTTCGGCATTACAAAAGCGACAAATATCATCTTGAGCTAAACCTATGTTTTTAAGATGGTATTTACTCGGGCAGTGTCCTGTTACAAGACCAGTGAATGTGCTGAAGTCTTTCTTATTAAAGCTTGGCAGCTGTTGAGTAATTTCAATACTCGACGTAGTAAATTCTTTCGCCTGTTTAAGTTTTGCTTAATTGCCGTAAAAGGGAAATGCATTCCCAGACAATTTTTGAAGAGCACTTGAAGGCATTTAGAGCTTTAAGTGCCGCTTAACTGTCAGAGAATATGCAGATGTTAGCATGTCTATACTTTCTTTTGAGGCAGACATTTAGACATTCTATTATTGCAGCTATTTCTGCCTGAAAAACTGTTGGCCAGTTTCCCATAGCCTCAGAGATTTTTGTTCTGGGACCATACACTCCAGCACCTGTTCTGATTCCCATTTTCGACCCATCAGTGTAGAACATGATTGAACCATTACGAACGTTGGGGCAAACCTTCATCCCATACTGAGCGAGAATGTTCGATCACTCTGTATGGAATGTCATAATTGGTCCTGGGTTCCATCCAATAATTGTTCATCTCTGAGGCTGGTCCAATGGGTAAAAGATTCAAGATGCTCAAGTGACCAGTTTTGTCCTCGTCTAGTATTTTTGACGTAGAACTACGTCTTTCGTTAAGGGTGCCAAATCAGAAAACAGGTCACGTTTTCATGAAATAAAGTTAACGTTAATAACTATTTTTGCCGCGAACGAATTTTGGTGATATACATACCAAACGAATCGGAAATTCCCTAAGATTTGTTTGATCCCATAGATCCCAAGATTTGATTACAATCCCATAGTCTGTATATGGTTGAAATTGATGTAAGTTGGAAGCATTCCAATTTCCTCATACATTTGTTCTGTCCGTTTGTGTGCTTTCTCGAACAGAGCTGTCAATAACGAGCAACTTATCGACGAGCAACAAAGGGGAAATCGTAAGAGTAAAGTCTCCGTGAACAAAGGAAAAGAAGAACGAAGTGGAATATTTGCCTAGAGTATAAACAGTGGATCTTGCTGAGGCAAACTTTCATTCCTCGTGAGGAAATCGACTGAACAACATCGTTGCATTTCTCAAGGCAATGGCAAAGGCAAGGCAATGTTTTCCTAGGGTCTATAACCTTCAAAAAGGCCTGAAGAAGTTTAAAGTCTCATGCAAGGAAGGAAGACAAACTTTCAGTATCGATCTGTATTCAAAGCAATGAATATCGTTTGCTCTTCCTTGTTTTGCGTCATCACATGTCTTCGTTTCGGATTGAGCTGTGGACGCGACCAAATTACTCACTCGTTGATGTCTCTGGCGTTGCAATCATTGCATCAAACTGACGCCATTGCATTAAGGTTCTGAGCTACACAATTGTGTGGGGAATCATCAAGCTAGGCTATCGTCAGCTCATCAAGAAAATAAATGTTCTGGATTTTTTTTTGTGATTTGGTTTCGCATGACGGTAGGAAAACTCTCTCCATAAAGGATGACAGCTAAGCTAATCTAGACTGGCAATATTAACAGAAAGGGCTTCTGTTGAGAAGAGCCCAAAACGGAGATAAGTGTTGAGGCATCGACAAAAGAGGAAGCCTATACTAATCTGTTTGTGTGATTCAGAAAACCGATTTGTATCGCTAGTTTTGCTACTTTATGAAATCGGACCTTACTCACACTCGCTCAGAGAAATGACAGCAGAACCATAATGTTTGTTTATGTATTATTTGCAGAGCCAAATGTAGTGTCGAGAGTCGCTGAAATAACAAAATACGTCCTTACAGGTTGCTCGCTAAAACACTTCTCTCTTCGTACTACAAACTCCACAACACACGAAACGAGTTTCGAAACCGTACCCGCCGATATTGCGAGTTGCGGTAGAAGCGTATACTGTCTCGCTCACATTCTCTCTTCGTCGTCGATCCGGCTCGCTTGACCCTGTAACGATGCAACAATCGCCTTTTTTTATGCTGATTGACGATTGGTTTGTGTTACATTGTTCGTTTTCTGTCATCAATGCATTGAACTGACGCTATGGCGAAGCAGGTGTTAAGGTTGTGCACCAAAAATGATTTGGGGAATACGAAGTTTACAATAAGCTATATTAAGTTATTTATTTATTTGGGCTCGCGTGCCAGTCGCAAACTGCTTTCAACTAGGATTGCATTTGCGCTAATCTTGATCATAATGAAGCAGTGCTACTCTTTCCGAGGTTGTTGAGATTAGCAGATAGAGTTTATTTCGTTTATTTAGTCACCAAGAAAGTAAATGCCGTTCCGGAATTTTGTATGTGATTTGGTTTCGCTTACCAGTCGCAAAACTTTCTCCACTAAGGATGATAACTGCTCTTATCTCGAGCATGTATTGTTCTGCGAGGACAAGAATGAATCATCAAACAATAATCGTCAAATGATTCTACAAGAAAAAATATTTCAGGGCGACCAAACTGGTAGAATGGTTATCTAAAAAATTTTGTAGCATTATAAAATAATATTCGCAGTTATAAACAAGCGACTTGAATTAAACTACAGCGTAGTTCTACGTCAACAATGCGGTCATGTCTTGGACACAACCTCCTATAATTTTTTTGTGAATCTGCTCTAAAGTCGATGCTCAGCTAGTCTGCGGCGTAAGGGTTGGAGCCGATGTAACCAACGAGAGGTTTTCCTGAATGACTTTGACTGATACTTTTGGAGTTTTCTTCACTTCCCGGATGATTCGTTGATCCGTCCGGCTATCGGGCTTCCGACGACGGTCTCTTCCGGACCTGTCAGCAAACGAACCGTAAGCTTTTGTTGCTTGTGCACAATTTAACGGACTGCTCCCCGGCTCATTCCTAACTTCTCTGCAATCTTCCGCTGTCAAATCTGCTGCAAATAATCCTGAACAACAAGATTTCGGAGTTGCATGCTGATTTCCTTTCCAATCATTGAGATTTTGTTGAAAACTCTTTGTGTAGACAACAACAATCGACATTTATGTGCCAATGTAAACAACACTTTGTTTATATTGCGCCAACTGAATCAACTGAATCACTGAGACGTTGTAAATAATATCGCACAGCCCTAGGTGTCATAACATGTGGAATCGAGGGGTTAATCAAAGGTTTTGAATGATTTGAATATTATTTTTGGAGTGGGTTTTTATTTTTTTTATCGCATATTTGCACACTTTAAAGAAGTCATGTAAGTCATGTTCTTCATGCCTGTCACTGTATGACCATATTAATATTTTTCTTATTATTCAATATACCATTGCACACGACATCGGAGCGGAATATATTAGACCACAGCAATCAAAGTAGAACAAGGAGTCAACAAACATCCACTTATAAAAACCAATTCCGTTTTTTCCAGCTGGCGGACCTGAGCTGCCTCGTGTACCAGAAGTCAACCAACACATACGCCCCCTACAACAAGGAATGGATCAAGGAGAAAATCTACGTGCTGTTGCGACAAGCAGCGGGGACCACTGACTAGAGAGAGTGAGCAACGCGCGACTGCTGCCCCACCCTAGACTAAGCTAAGGAGCCACTTTTTGTCTCACATCCACGGTTTTTTCTTCTCATTTTGTTCTACTTTCGACAATTTACTCTTTTTTTTCAATTATCAGACTGAAGATGCCTGACTAACTTTCGTTTCAGATTTTTCTCAATGAATTCGATTTTTGTTGTTTTGCCAACTGATTTTGTCAGTCGCAATTTCAAATGAAAACTAGTGTTTAGATGACTCCACAAACGATGGTTTTGTAAGCAAATAATACAGCGCAGAGAAAAAAAACTATCTATTTAATTTAACATAATTTTAGTTAAGTTCGCTTTTGAAGTGTGAATAGGAACGGTGAAAACTAATAAAAAATTTAAAAAAGCGAATCGTATTGACGGAACACGCATTTGATGTAATCTCATCAGTCCGAAAGCTCCAGTCGCTTTGCTCCACTGGAGCACAAGCCTTCGGCAGGGGAATTCTAGCCAACAATTAGCCGTCGCCGCTTGTAATTGCCGGGTGACAAGGTGATTTACGTAAAACTAATTGCGATTTTACGAAATACACATGGCTTGCGTTTGTGTGGGGGTGCGCTGCCGGCTGTTGGTGTAGCGGCGATAAATTGTGTCCGACTGAAACGGCCAGCGATGCTAATTAAACGCGAGATGCTAAACATAAACCAGCGGGCAAGGTCGGAACTGTCATCACGGGACCGTCAACCAGAACAACAACGAAGTGTGTTATAAACGAAAGCAAGTTTTACTCGTTTTTAAGACCTTTTTTTAATGTGACAAAAATTATCTCATCTCGGTGACGACGCGACGATCTTTTATCGTAAATAAACGATAGGAATAAGCTGGAATCTGAAACATTCTCGCCCTTTTCTCCTGGGTAAAACAATGCAACAAAGTTCCCGGGTTCTCACTAAACTAGCGAATAGATCTTAGTCAGCTACTGTTTGGTTTACCTCACTTATGTAACCGATTCCGCGCTGGTTCGGTTTCCACCTCATACTCGATCTCCAGATGTGGTTTGCGGAGTTTCTTCGGTTTCTTCTTGGTGCCACTCGTCGAAGGCTTAGCCTTTCCGATCTCTGCTTTGCTGCCCTTCTTGGGAAGACGTGGTGTGACCTTCGACGCAATGTCCTAAGGGGGGGGGGGGGAAGAGAGGAAGAGAATAAAAATCCATTAGTTTGAAGAAAAATTGTTCCATAATTGTGTCATAGAGAAAATGTTAAGCCATAATTCAACTGATAGTTCTAGGGACAATAAATTGATTCAGTATGGCAACATGATACTAAATGGTACATGCTATAAGTCAATTGTTGTTACCATCCTGGAGTGGGTTGTGTCCCATTCACCTGAAACACGTTTACCCGAAGCACATTTACACGAATGGACACTTACCCGAATGTGACATTCACCCGAATGAAGAAGGAAAAATTCGTTACGAAAAGTTACGAATTAAAATGAGAAATTGGGTCTGATCACGAAAGTCACTACACAGTGAAAAGGAGGTGAATTGTATACAACGTTATTACGGCTGTCACCGTGTGTGTAGAATCCGGAAGAGTTCATCCGCCGTGACAACTTTGATGAACTCGGTGTTATTATGAATACCACGATACTGTCACGTCACGGGGAAAAACAAGTATATTTGTCACTTGTGTTTCAGATGGTAAAAGCTAGTCACGCGGAATGGAGTAAGTTTAATTTCGGATTTATTTAGCTTTTTTGCTAACATTTTGAAACTTGTCTTGCTTTTAGAGAAAGAAAAAATAAACAAACAGCAATTTACCCGCTTGGTGGCATTTTTAGAACGAAATTCTGACGTATCCAGAGAACGTAAATTTGTTTATTTGGATTCGATAAATGCGCTATGGGATAGAATTGAGGACTAGAAATGTAGCTCCCGTAGACCGATTGATTGAAACATGGCGAAAGGTCTAATTTCGATTGCCCTAAATGAATAGAAATTTTTCGTTTCTATTTTAAGGATTAGACTAACAGAGAGTTGCAACCCCATAAAATGGCAATGGAGGCCATGGGCCAGCAGAGATATCTATGGAGTGCTGGAATAGCCGCTAATAGACGCGGGTAAGAAAATACCGATATAACTAACCGATATCGGCCGGTCAGCACAATGGCACCTGTCAGTGAGCACTAATTGAACATATTCCGAATGCGTGCGTAGGCGTGTATGTGTATGTGTATGTATGTGTTCAGTTGTGTCACCTAATCATAATCAATTAGAGCGCGCGCGGTTAAGAGGGAGGAAAATGGAGGGATTCAACGCATTCGTCCAGGGTACACTGTAATTGATATTCATTGTTGTCTGTCAAAGCCCTTCACCGGAAGCGGACATAAGTATGATTATAGCTTCTAAAGTGAAACGTAACTTTTGAACTGTTAGATAGACATTCAATTTGATTTTGATTACGTTGTTTCCTTCCTCCAGCGTTCCAGTGATTTGGATTAAAGTTGATAGTTTCTGTATTTACAATCATTTGCATTTGCAGAATTCTTAAACTGTAAATATACTGTGTAAAATCTTCTTTAATTTGTTTTGTAGGATACATTTGTTACATTTCTATTCCAAACGCCTGACCAGGTTTCTTAATTCGTTTACTGTCTTGATATGTACATGAGATTTTTGTGTTTTATTTTTCTAGGCTATATACTTTTCTTTCTGAATCACCAAATTTGGTCGTTTTCAAATAATAACAAAAAAAAATCTGCTAAATCTATTTGCTTCCTAGCTACTTCATTTTACTTGGGATTTACTGTAATGTTTTTCTTCCCATTGTTATTCAAGTTCCAACAAAATCTCGTTAAGCTCTTAATAGTTTTGTTTCGAAAATAATCTCCCAAATTGTTTGTGACAAACATTTTACGATCATTATGATCGATTATGTATAGAATTGATTTGTTGATATTTTGAATATAACATAATAACTGTAATGTTTTTCCAACATTGCAGAGCTGATTTTTGTAATTCAAACATTCGCAATTGGTGGACAAGAACCGAATAAGGACGATAGTTACATCGAATAAAGCCATTGATCTTTTGTTTTTACGTAATAGATATTTTAACGATATTGTTTTGAAGACATACTTTGAATGAAAGAATATTTAAGTTTCAAATAAGAAAAAAAAGAATCTATCATTGCAAAACTTTTAAATCAATAATTTTTAAATTATTCTCTAGTTCTTTTTCCATAATTTTGATATCCGTCTAAAGAAAATCTGAATCATTTTCTGCTTTTGGAAAATTCCTTGAAACTCATCAGATGTCCCATATGAAAATTATGCTTCTGACCGACGCTACTGACCAGTTTCTGTTTAAATAATTATATCAAACCTCATGTCCCGTATATCAAATTACACGAGAATGGGAAGGATAAGAGGATTAAACTTCAGAATCTGATATGGAAGTAGCTCAGATTATACTGATCATGAGATGGATAAATTCGGGTTTATTCTGAGATATAGAAGATATTATTATTCATCAAAATTGTAGAAACGGTTCTTTAAAAATGATTCTAACGATGACCTATACTAAACTCTTCTCACTCTTCAAACGAGTAAGACAGAGCTGAGTACAAGAGTATGCGAGATATCGATTATTAAACTCAAGTATTGCTCCTCATCTTTGATTCAGCAAACTAACGCACCAAGCAAATGATTCATGTAATGAGTCCGAATAGTTGGCATTGAAATACCGAATCATCGAGGTATAATCGCAAACTTGTCATTCTAAAACATACGTTCAATTGAATGGAATATTATCTCATACACTTATTAATTTTACCTACATAACGTTCAAACGTCCGAAATTATGCAACCGACATAACGTTGAAACGCCCGAAACTATGCAACTGACATGTCTCTTATAAACGGGAATGAACTCTTTCACTTCACGGAGTTTATTTTTACACGTGACAATGATGAAAATGAAAAAGATTAAGTGAAGTGTAAGTGACGTGAAAGCGTTTGTGACAGTGATGTTCGTGATCAAGCCCAATGACTAAACATTATTGATTGAGAAAAAACAAGTGTAGCTCAGTATACAATGTGACATTTTTGATTTAGACCGTATTAGTTTGGAAATAATAGGCGATTTGCTTAGGTGGTCCAAATTCCCCCCTTTTCCCCTATATTTGTCACTTGTGTTTTAGATGGTGAAAGTTAGTTACGCGGAATGGAGTATGTTTTATTTCGTATTTATTTAGCTTTTTAGCTAACATATTGAATCTTGTCTTGATTTTTAGGAAAGAAAAGATAAATAAACAGCATTTTATCATTTTATGATGTATTCAGAGGACGTAAATTTGTTTGTTTGGATTCGGTAAATGCGTTGTGGGATGTAATTAAGGACTAAAAATGTAGCTCCCGTAGACCGATTGAAACATGGCGAAATGTCTAATTTCGATTGCCCTGAATGATTAGAAAATTTTTGTTTCTATTTTTTAGGATTAGACTAACAGAGAGTTGCAATACCATAAAATGGAGGCCACTGGCCCAAATACGATCATTATGATTGGTTATGTATACAATTGATTTGTTGATATTTTGAATATAAAATAAGTTTTTCCAACATTGCCGTTTTTTGTAATTCAAACATTCGCAATTGGTGGACAAGACCCTAATCAGGACGATAGTTATAACGAATAAGGCCATTTTTTTCTTTTTACATAACAGATATTTTCAACGGTATTGTTTTGAACAGGTGAAAAATGAAGACCGATTCTACTCTCAGTAGCTTCGCTTCGACTAGAACTGCTTCGGCAGTCGCCCACAACAAAAAGTGACTTGATTAGAAAATGAATTGACATGCGTTGACTAGTGAGGATGACTGCTGAACTAGTCCAGTCAGTGGTTATTTTAACTGACTCGACTAATGAATACAACTCTGCCTCTTCATTTAACCGACTTCAATCCACATTTCTACCCCCCTAGGAACGAAATTGTTACCCGCGTACGCAATCTTATTTTTACGTCCATATAAAAAGGAACGAAAACATGATTTCTGATGCAAAAAAGAAGTTACCCCATCAATGGACGGTTTATTGTCTACCCATCCTGCACTAAAACCAACGAACTTGGACATTTATCAAGTATGCTATAAAGGTCCTCGCGTTAGTATTAGTTAGTATTAGGCGTGCAAAATAGTGCACACACACTGCCCGCTATTTTATACGTGTGAGTAATTGTCGTGTACGATACGAAAGAATCTAGCTCACCTGTAGCGTACGTCAAACCACGTTGAACTCAAACGTCGATGCATGCACACGTACATGGGAGAGAGAAAGAGAGGAACGAATTCGTTTTGGGGGAAGTCACCTCAAAATGCAATGAGGACAATTTGACTGGTAAGAATGAAATGATAGAGTCGAGTCGATAGAGGGAGATAGCGACTAAACGCCCTACTGACTGTTTAGTCGTTTCGACGGAGAAACTGCGTGAAGAAGCCAAATGTCATTACTAACTCAATACGGAAATAGTCAGTCAGATAGTCAGCTGACTACCCTCAGTTGACTATGACTAAGCAGAGCCCTGGTTTTGAAGACATACTTTGAATGAAATAATATTAAAAAAGTGATAATAAGTTTCAAACAAGGAAAAAAATGAATCTATTATTGCAAAGCATTCAAAAGATACTGTTTTTAAATTCTTCCATAACTTTGATATCCGTCTAAAGAAAATCTGAATCACTTTCTGCTTTTGGCAAATTCCTTGAATCCCATCAAATGTTTTATATGAAGATTATGCTACTGATCGACGCTACTGACCAGTTTCAACCTCATGTCCCGTATATCAAATTACACGAGAATGGGTAGGATAAGAGGATTGAAGTTCAGAATCCCATATGGGAGTAACTAAGATTATACTGATCGTGAGGTGGATAAATTCGGGTTTGTTCTGAGATATAGGAGATCATTATTCATCAAAATTGTAGTAATGATTTAAAAAAATTATTATAACCTTAACCTATACTAAATACTCTTCACTATAGTGGAGGCGATCTGGCGTAGTGGTAACATCCATACCTCTCACGCAGAGACCATGAGTTCAATTCTCACTCCCGACATTCTTCCAAAAATGGAAGTAAAATTGACGAACCAGCCGAAATGTGTTGAAAGTCACTATAATAGAGAAAAAAAATCACTATTCAAACGAGCTAAGAACAAGAGTATGCGAGATGTCGATTATTAAACATAATAGTCATGTTTTATCTCTAGAGTAATTTATAGAAAGAGACAATAAAATTACATTCCCATATGTTGAACAACTACATTATTCACGAACAACCAAGTATTCCTCTTCATCTTTGAACCAGCGTTTGATTCAGCAAACTAACGAACCAAGCAAATGAATCATGGGATGAGTCCGAATAGATGGCATTAAAATACTGAATCATCTAGGTATAATCGCAAACTTGTCATTCTGAAGGCAGTGATGTTCGTGATCAGGCCCATTGTAATGAGGAAATTCAAAAATGTATTGAAGACTTCGCTGTGTCATTTTTAGAAATCAGTGTAGGCACACTTGACATGCCGTCTTCCTTTTTTTTTCGTATTGCTCTTTAGGACCAAAAGATCATTCAGAAATGAGCATGGGTTATGGAATATTCCGAAAATTAAGCATTAACATGAAAAATTTAAATGAAAATGTGAAAAGAATAGATAAGAAAAAATGGTACTTACGTATTTACCACCGTAGTGCAGTTTTATCATGAATTTATTATTTCGTGATGAAATTTATTCTGAGATCAATGTAATGGCGAAGTCCTCATTCAACGAGGATACAGAACCGAGGCACATTTGCCCGGTTAATTATGCATGTCATGTATTTTGATATCTCAGAATAAATTTTATTGCGAAAAAATTAATTCATAATCAAAAATGCACTTCAGTGCCATAATACGTATGTACCAAAATAGTCAGCTTTCTTTTGAGTAAACGGGCTGCATCATCCATCTGAATGGATAAACTTATAATACTTTATAAAACTGCACTCTTCCATTTTTCGTAATTTTGAAAAGGATTTTCTTGAACGGGATGAGATAAAAAATAAAAAAGAACGCCACTATTTCTCAAATTGCAATACTCACGAAAATACTTTTTGAATGAAAATGAACACACGAGACAAAGATGATCTTCATATAACACTGATCAGAAATAAATATACAAATACTTCCTAAAAATAATATTTGCGTATTATTCGAATTATCCTTCTTTCAGTTAATTGTCGCATTCGGGTAGATGTTACATTCGGCAATCGTTACATTCGGGTATTTGTTACATTCGGGTGAGTGGAAATCGGGTGAATGTCTTTCGAGAGAGTGGGTTTCGGGTAAATGTGGTTAACAATCCCTGGAGTGCATCATTTTGACGTAGGATTACGTCTTAAAGAGAATATTTACGAAGTAAACTCCTTCCTTGCATAACAAGGAAGCTGTCGCTAGCGTATAAGTAATGCATCTCCTCTGATGAAAATTATCAGAATCTTTCGGTGCCCAAAACAACATAGGTCACTTTTTCTGCTCGTTTTGTATTTTATGTTTTCCCTCGAGCTTTGAACGATAGCAAATATTTCACTAGAAAGTGCATCTGGCATTGCAAGAGAAGAGTGCAAATAATTATAGGTCGCATCTAGCCATCAGTGTTTGGGTTTGTGTGTTGCATGTTTTCGTTGCGTGAAACTTAGAACTTGTTCATTTCCTGTACATGTGAATAGCACACCTTCGATACTTTTAGTTGTCATTCGTATTTCCTTTCGTGCGCATCGGCTCTGTTATGATGCAACAAGCTCCTAGCTTTGTTGGCGGTTTTGACCGAGAGTCGAGAAACGATTTTTCATAAACGGTCATTCTCGCGATACTTAATTTTTTTCGCTGCAACTGTGTGCATCTGTTAGACGGAAGATGCCTCTCGTTGAACACTCAGTGCAATGCGTACATTGATAGAAAGAAACAAATTACGACATATGACCAATTAGTGTATTGTTCTCGCAAAGCCAAGAAAGAATCTTTGCTTTTCGAAATGATTCTACAAAACCACGCAAGCCAATAAACCTTTTCAGGGTCCCCGGAACTTTTGTTTAAAGAGGTATTTATGGAATGTCCCTTAAATTCGCAAATAATATACGAAATGGTAAACCAACAAATTCGAAAAAAAAGATTGCAGTCCTACGTTCTAAGCGGTCGTGTCTCGTGCCGATGCACTTGTTTTACGATTTTTGGATTCGTAGCCTCTTTTAGCCTTCCAGACAACTGTAGTTTGTGAATAAATAAAGAAAATGCAATGAAACTTTTAGCTAGTGACAGATGAACCTCTCGAAATAAATCTCATTCATTTTTTCGTAGCGCCATCTGTTGAAAAATACCTAATAATGAAAAATGTACTATTTTAAATTTTCATAATAAAAACCGCTTGCTATCTTGAACTACAATAAGTTGAGCTACAATATTCTTCGAAGAACGGGAATTTTAATGGTATTTGGACACAGGAAAGGGGCATGTTCCTTAGGGTGGCCACATTCCCCCCAGTTCCCCTATTAGATTTCAGTTGTTGACGTGCTCGGGCTTCCGGCACGCTTTGCGTCGTTTAGATCTTTTCGACCCTCCGAGAACATTGTTTCAAACTCCGGTAAACATTGTTTCGCTCCAAGATAGGTTCACCAGATGTCACAAACAACATACCAAAACACGTGTAAGAGAAGCAGTTGTCAAAAACTAACTGAACATTCAAAATAGCCGTATTTGCCAGCAAAAGTGAGAAACATGAGTACCAACATTATGCCACAAAAAAAATCTAGAATCAAATATACGAAATCCGCGCAAATCCGAAAGTCGCGATACTTTTTGAACAGACCTCGTATGGATTGATTTTGATTCGATAGATTTAGAAGGCTCCTATGCAACGCGTATTGGTGCAACATTCAAACGATACCGGAAGGGAGGGATCAAATTTCAATATGCGAACACTGTTGTATACAGTTTTTGATAACCCCACTGGTTTCGTTCTGATTCCGTTTTCTTCGATACCGTTTCCGTTCACATGAACGCTGTCTGGAACTACGTGACAATGCACTGCTCTTCTGCGGTTAGCATAATTGATCGACCCACCGCCACACACCAGACCACCGATAAACATGGGGGAAACAATTAGAATCACGCTACGTGCCCGGAATAGCTTCAGTGGGACGCGTGCTTCGTGGATACCACTATTTACCATATTCATCATCACCAGCGCTAGCAACAAACAACGGTAGCAACACATACACAAATCAAAGCCACTTTGTTGTGAACGCGTGTGAGGGAAGGGAGAGGGCGAAAACACCCCCCCCCCTCGCACTACTTCCCTCGCCATATTCTAAACACACCAAATCGACGATACGTTACGGTATAGTGCCGACACAACTTGAACAGCTAGAGGTCATCGGATCAAGTCGCTAATTCACTATCAAGTTCAAGGGAGCAGCAAGCCGGCAATGCTGCTCCGCTTTCTTATGGGACCGAACAACAACCATAACCGGTTCCGACGATCTTCCTTGTGTAGTTAATATCGGTTGCATAAGCTTTCCGAAGTACCCTGTGCAATCACATTCGAGACGAGACGACCTTGAGGGTAATGTACATACATTCGTGCTGAAACTAGTTGCAATTAAAACCTGCTTTTGTGGAGATGTAACAACCGATTCACGCTGGGCACAACTAGCGTGGAGATACTGTGTCAACTTCTAATCCTAGACGCGGTGGGAAAGAGCGGTTGCACAGAATTTGAATTTCTGCTTGCGTCAATCGACGAGGATCTCTCGCAAAAGTGACCAGCCATCCGTTAGCGTCGGCCGCTTGCGCAATTGAAACAAGTTTTCGAGGGAACTACAAACACAACACATGAGTGCTGGATTGCTGGACACAGCCACTGCACATGAGCTGTGGAATTTTGCGCGCTCTAGAATGCCACCGACGCTCGGGAAGTTAAGCTCTGGCGCAGCCCTGGCCGATTCCTTGGCCTTCGATGCTCATTAAGGTAAGCTGGTCTCGGTTAGTATGTATCGCTGCCGCTGCATAAGCCTGTCTCGTTATTAGCGTGCATGATGTGCGAGTTTGGAGGGATGCGAGGAGTCCACAGATCGCAAAACTTTAAGTGGAGCGTATCCATAAAGCTCGTAATTACAGGTTTATCGTGTAAATTGGTGTTGGACTCGTTTCTCTCCTGAAAACATGTAGGCAGAGTTATACCGTTGAATATCGAGTGAACGCTAACAAGTTTTGATTTGTGCTTCAAGGTCGATTGATGATTAGAGTGTTCTAATCGAAAACAAGGAAATAAATGTTCCGTTATCGGATAACAATCCGATCACCGCAAACTGAGTTTCAAGGGAAGACATTTTTGTAGCTGAGAATATTTGGCTATTCTCGACTGTAAAAAGTGAATTACAACAGCTTCGAACAACTCGTCTGTCAGCTTTGACTTTGATGAGATGTTTCCTGTTTTTGAGTGCATAGTTATCAAAGGAAATTGTACACTGATGGAAGTTTCAGGCAAGGACTAGTTCATAAACAACACTAACTTTCACAGATGAATATCGAATGTATATTTCTGCATACATTGTTGAAAGTCACGGTAGAATATGGAAATTTTAAATACAAATAATGTAGCAAGAATTATTTCTTCATCATTACCATGGGCTACATCATCAGAAAAACATTGCTTCAAGCGAACATTCTGGACCGTGAACTTCTGTTTGGTAACCAATGAATTATCCAGAGAGGGAGATGTTCATCACCACTACCTATCAACATTCTCGATACAGATGATTATAGAGACATGAATCACAATGAATGTCTAGCACTGAGCGCAATGAATAACATTTTATTTTTCTTGACGTAAACAATTGAATAATTGTGAAATGTCAAGCATTATCCAAACGCGGCTAGGTGTTACGATTTGATCGGTCCAACTTGCGCTCCTCAAATGGTTCCGACCAGAAGGAGCAACTATAGTAACAGCGAAATATAATTTGAATACAAATATAAATTTGAATCAAACATTGTATTGTAAGCCCCTCCGCTTGTGATTCTACCACCAGTCAAATCACATAAATTTGGCGGTTGCTTTCCGAAAACATCGTTCATTTTCTAACCGCGAAGCAGGGTTCATACGTTGAGGCCACCGTTCCAATATAACCATCAACAGCGGATAGCGGTAGCAGCGACCAACGAGTTTTAACCCTCTACAGCCCAAGCCCGCCTTTGACGGGCTTCGCGGATTCTCTTTTCAAGTTATTCAGACATTATTTTCAATGTTCACCCCCACTAGAACGTCTTTAGAATATTTTCATCTATCTCAAATACACATTGTTTTTATGATGGCAGCTTTCTGCTAGGAGTATTTTATGTTGAAAGTCGGAAATTCGAGATGAAAGTGGAGTAGGTTTTTTTAGATGAATAAAAACTTGGGCGGTAGAGGGTTAATTTTGTTGCCATCCAACGGACAACCGTCACCCATCGCTTTCGTGTAATCGATCAGTGATAATACTGATGTAAAATTGCCTGTGGCTGTATTCAGTTGGTCTAGAAGAGTGCATTGGCGAAATAAGTACACAAATTTCGACATTTGACAGTTTGTTATCGCGAATCCGTTTGCGCTTTTCAGGGCCACCAAACCTTTAACAAAAGAGTTATTACAAAACAATGCAATACAACAATTCGATGCATTCTACAGTGATATCCGAAAAAAGTAAAAATAAAAATTTAACTGATTTTTTTTTTGCTTGGGGAGAGCTTGTGTGAATTCGTTTCCGATCGATCATGAAATTTTTACGAATTTGTGCCGGAAACAGTGGTTAGAAGTAGCGTCGTTGCAGAAGTAATTTTGCTCATAGACACAGAAAAACCTCTCAGATATTCGATATGTTATTTCAATTGATAACCCAACTGTCTTTTCTGAGTTGAAATTACAACCATATACGATATACAACCATTACGATTCCCGAACGGCCTTTTATAAGGCCGAGCGTTTAAGTTAACCAAGGTTAATGAACTGAATCAATTTAAAGAATCTTTAATCAAAGACTCTCTGCCTTTCGCTAATTCTCTCCCCCCTCTCTTCCACTCTCTCTTTCCCCTCTCTTCCACTCTCTCTCTCCCCTCTCTTCCAATCTCTCTCTCTCCTCTATTCCACTCTCTCTCTCTACCCTCTCTTCCACTCTCTCTCTCCCCCCTCTCTTCCACTCTATGTCTCTCCCCTCTCTTCCGCTCTCTCTTTCTTTCTCTATTTTCCACTCTCTCTTTTTCAATTCACTCTTTTTTTCTTTCTACTCTCCCTTTCTCTTTCTCTCTCTCTCTCTCTCTCTCTCTCTCTTTCTACTCACTCTCTTTTTTTCTTTCTACTCTCTCTCTCTCTCTCTTTCTCCCAGCCATTACATGCCAAACCGATATCAGATTTTCGTGGAAAGTGGTAATTTTGTTCCTTATCGCAAATTATTAGACCCGTTTTTTAATTTATTTTTCATTATGGGGGCCATTTCCATTGATCCGAAAAACAATTTTTTCAAAATTTTTTTTTTCAAAAAATCTTAACTTTTCAACTACTGGACCGATTCATCGCCCTCTATCTTTAACCATGTAAACTAAAAAAAAACACATGCAATCAATCTTTACGAACAAAATCCTGGTTTTTACAAGTGTAATATATTTTCAAGGAAGAGCTAATTGGCCTTAATTTAATGTTAGGATCATCTGAATCGATCCAGCTGTTCGAAAGTTTTGAATGTTTGAAAGTCATTTTTGCTAAAAGGGGAAGAATTGATTCTTCGCCCGACTAGAATGAAAATGACCACTCTAATAAAAACTAGAAAAATACGAGTCTAGTACAATGTTTTTGATGACTAATTACAGACTTATTACAAACTCTCTCTCTTTCGCTCATTCTCTCTCATACACTCTCTCACACACCATCATCCTCTCTCTTCCTCTCTTGCTTTCTCCCTTCTCTCTCTTTTGTTCCAATCTGCTTTTGTCTCTCTCTCCCTCTCTTTTGTTCCTCTCTCTCTCTCTCTCTCTCTTTCTCGCTTTTCTCTCTCTCTCTCTCTCTCGCTTTTCTCTCTCTCTCTCTCTCTCTTTCTTTCTCTCGCTTTTCTCTGTCTCTTTCTCTCGCTTTTCTCTCTCTCTCTCCTCTCTCTCTCTCGCTTTTCTCTCTCTCCTCTCTCTTCCTCTCTCTCTCTCTCTCTCTCTCTCTCTCTCTCTCTTTTTCCCCAATCTCTCTCTCTCTTTTTCCCCAATCTCTCTCTCTCTTTTTTCCCAATCTCTCTCTCTCTTTTAGCCCTCTCTCTCTCTTTCTTTCTCTCTATCTCCTCTCTCTTTCTTTCTATTCTTTCCTCTCTCTCTTTTTCTATTCTTTTCTCTCTCTCTGCTCTCTTTTACTCTCTCTCTGCTCTTTTTTTCTCTCACTTTCTCTTTACTCTCCCTTTCTCTCTTTCTCTCTCTTTCCTAGCCATTCCATGCCAAACCAATATAGAGGTTTTCGTGAAAAACTGTAGTTTTGTTCCTTATCGCAAAATATAGACTCGTATTTTTTTATTTTTCATTAGGGTGGCCATTTCCATTTTAGGGTGGTCCGAAAAACCTATTTTCCCCTTTTTTTCCAATAATGATATTTAAAAAAATATATAACTTTTCCAGTAGTTGACCGATTCAGATGATCAACATATCAAATTGAAGTCAATGTCTGTCTCTTTAACCATCGCCCCCTATCCTTAATCATGTAAACGACGAAAACCAAATGCAATCAATAATTACGAAACCAAAATCCAATTTCTTTGCGAGAGTAGTATTTTTCAAACAAGAGCTTATTGGCTTTAATTTAATATTTCGATTATCTAAGTCGATCTATTGGTTCAAAAATTATGAATTCTTGATAAAAAGACATTTTTGGAAAGAAAAAAAAACATCAAAGGTGTATTATTTGGCATAGAAATCTCAACTAAGTACTACATGGACCGAAAAATCCCGGGATTTTTTAAAAACAGATGGCGCCACTAAAAAATTAACTAAATTCATTCCGAGAGCTTCATCTGTCTCTAGCTTATGTGTGAAGTTTCATGACATTTAGTTTATTCGTTCCCAAACTACAGTTGTTTAAGTGTCACTACCTGAGCATTCGTACAGAAAATGGAAAAAGAGGAATGTTGGAAACTCGCCTTACCAAGTATATTGTCCTCGACGGAAACTATGTTAAGGAATAAATACAGTTTTACCCAAAAAACGATTGTTTTCATTAACAATTCCGGAACATTTCAGTCCATATAGTAGAAATAAAATGACGGATGTAATGCTACGTTGAGACGGCAAAATTCTTCTAGTGCCATTGATCATCAACATCATCTCCATTGCTACTAAACAGTATTATTCTAGCCAGCCAGCAATCAACAGTCTTTCTTAATGCTGATGTCACACACAGCGGCCCAAAATGAATAATGAATGCTACTGCTATAAAACCATGTAAACCACCTGCCCCTTTCAGAGCTTCCACAACATTTTATTAAAGAGTTAATATTTCATTTCCGATGTTTTCCAGAATAAAATCGGAAGCGATAAACAAGTAAATTGAATAAAATATTTTCGTAGACCTACGTGAAAATACGGTCGTGTCCTAGCCACAATTCCTTACAATTTTTAATTTAAAATTAATTAATTTAATAATTTGAGTAGAACTTTGAATAGAAGGAAAATAACTAGTACACATGGGGCGGCATTGAACGTTAAGATTGATATTATATATCTTCTTTATTAATGTAATATCATTAAACATTCAAAAACTCCTGCGGTAGATCAATTTTTCGAAAAATTTATTTCCAGTTGTAGCCAAAAACTGCATATTACGTATTCCAGGTAAAAATTATAAAGGGTGTTATCCTAGATGGACTAATGGACTAATAATGTAGGACTACGAAACTACTTCATCAGAATGAACGAATTTTGAGAATCGATGCTTTGCCTGGCTTTGTTGTTAGGGATGCTTTGAAAGCAAAAGTCAACCGTCAATGTTTCAAAATAAACACAAGAATCTCGCAAAGTCATGTTTTTTTTCATATGGCTATTAACAAATGTATACAGGAATTAGTTCACTGCTCTGAGTATTGAACGAGTCTGACGCAGCAAAGGTGCTATTCGTGCTTCTTGTTCTTTTTTCGCTTAAGTATGATAATGTGTGATTTGAAATGTGATTTTGGTATATGAAAATTGTGCCTTCCTTCTTATTGGTATAATAGAGGTTCTAAACTTCAAGGAAGAACTTCGGGGAAGGATGGATTCTTAATCGAAGCACCGACTGAAAAACTCCATAATAGTGACAACGCTCGGTCTCATGTTGCTATGTCGGTGCCAACCTATTTGAAAATAGTGAATGAGAAGATTTACCTCACCTGCATCTCAGGATCTCGCTCCTTCTAACCACTTTCAGTATCGATCGACGCAGAGCTCACTTGTCGTGTTAGCGTCTCGCGACTACATATGTTCGCTTATAGAGTACCCATAGTGTGTGGTTTTGGAAGCATTTTCGTTCTAAAACAATGCAATGCCAATAATCAAGACATATCAGGTACTCAATAATAATATTGGTCGAGCTCCTCTTTCTACCCAATCTACCCAATACTGATTTCAATGAAACAATATTATCTAATGGTTGATTCGCTCTTTACAATGAAGCAACATTCGTTGAAAAATATTTTTTCGAATGACCCAACAATACTTACTAAGAAAAACAAGTTCCACAGGAAACTGTTTTTCATAATATTATAACCAGGCGACGAGAATAACAGCAAACACGGCTAATACAGCTTCGCAGTTATTACTCATCTCAATCCCCGTAAATAAACTTCTTAAATAGCCAACCAGCGCAACACAAAATCTTTTCTTGTGATTCATGAAGCTGCACCAGCGGGTCGAAAATACCTCCACTGCGTTTTGGATTATAAAAAGATACAATGTCACCACGAGCGTTAGTAGATCTTCGCTTGTTGAGGAATGTAGTCCCTGAACAAATCATTGCCGGTACAAACTAGCGCACGAATTAACATTTCTGAGGGTTGTTCTGCACCGATTATAAATTCTAACTCGAAGCACAGTGGTCTGATGACTAACCTTTTAATCTAGATTAACTCGGGTTTCGCCTACACAACACAGAATCGCAACACATCACACATCATTTTTGAATATATTTTTTCATCACTAAGAACTTCTGGTAAAGGCTACTCAGGCTCAGAACTACTAAAGCATAAACCTTCCCTCCGTTTCACAAAATCACTCACGTTAGAACGCAACGAAAACGTACGCGACGAACCGTCCAGGGATCGCACAATTTTTTCACCCTGATTAACCCACCAATTCGAAACAACCTTCAATCACTCTTGATAACATTGAACCTCGCGTTCAACACCGGGAGAAGGAAGCGTCCGGTCGAAACAAAAACAAAAACCCCGCGAATTCGCAACACTTTCACGCGTAAGCGCTTGTACGCACGAGACGATCACAGCGCGCAAACCACGACTACTGATCCCACCAGTGCCAGCGCCACCGCGACGAAGAGGCACAGTCGAGAATATACTGGTGGAGGAGCGGAAGAGGAGATGGAAGCCCGTTCTGGCGCTCGCGAGAACGAAACACTCACGCGACCATTCTTTGCGCTTCGCTGCATAACCATATTGATCATTTGATCTCCGCTACGTTACGCTAGGCCATGTCTTCTACGCGCTGCATTACTGCTCTCGCACTTATCGATTGGACCGGTCGTGATAGATAGAATCACTACCTGGTAGTAAATATTTCTTTCTGCGACTGACGCGACCTCGGAATAAGTTGAATGCCAAACTCCAAATTGCAAGACTTTCAACTTCTTCGAGTTCAACGCTCACGTTGAACAGCATTCTTAGCCGATTCAAGAGCTTAATTATTCATGCATCTTTTCCGGTATCCAAATCAGAAAAAAAAGTAAACAGGGAGAAATTGCGAGAAGAGAGGGCTCTCGCGATAAGCGCACAGTGGTCGTCCAGTGTTGCCACATATACAGGATTTCCTATTTTTGGATTGAGGGAAAAAGAAATCCGTAATTTGCATAACTCACGTAAACTTCATGACATCATTCAGCAAGATTATAACAATTCAATTTAGGTCAACTAAGCATCGTTTTATTTGACAATTTGTTGTCATGTTGTAAATATTCCAATCATTAGAAAATGATGATGGTTCCACCTAAGACCCCTACAGAAGTTCAAGCAAGACGAGTTATTTTTTTCCTAAAATGGTTAAAATAGTTTAGCAAAAGAAAAAGGAACGACCACTTACATATAAGATTTTTTTTTAAAATATTGCATTATCAAAAGTCCAATCTTGTCCCCAAGGTCCTTGCAGCCAATTGTTCAACTAGAACATAAGTCTAACCGTTAGTCTAGTTTTGAATAGTCCAAAGAAGTTCAGGAATTTTCATTAAAAAAAAATCGAGACCCTTCTCGTTATATAAGTGTAACGCACGCGAGGCTAAAAAAATGTAGAATGGTTTATCTGTTATCGTGAGACTGCGTTTAAAAGGAAGGTATGGGATGACAGCATCCAGAAAGTCGCCAAAGATGGACGAGTTGACTGGGTAGGGTATAAAATTGCCAAACAGACGTCCTGCAAAAATGGTGTTCGCAATCCGGCGGGAACCAGAAGGGGAGCCCAGCGCGAGATGGATGGAGCAGGACTTGGCAAGAATCGGTGCTTCACGGAATTGGAGTACTGCAGCTATGGACCAGGTTTATTGACGAAACAATGTCGTGAATAAGATCTAATCTTTGCATGGGATGTAGCATCATTATAAATGAATAAATGAATAGCAGGGAATGTAAAATGAAAATCCAAAAACTGAAAATGTAAGAAATAATAAAAAATTATGAACGCGATCTGTTCACAATAAAAAAAACATTTTTGGTGAAAAGCAATTGAATTATTTAAAAATTTCAAGCATTTTCTGAACGCAATGAATCTCACGTTTTGAACGCAATGAATCCCATTGGATTGGTTTTGATGCGGATATGCGTACCTTTTCGTACTGATTAAGAAGCCGACCAAACTATCGTCCGACAAAAAGTCTGCAGTTTGCAGAAGCTCTGAGTTTGCAGTGAAATACAATTTGAATACATCAATATCACTGCGAAAACAATCGTAGCTATCCACCGTGCATACCATTCTATCAAAGGAAACAACAAAACAAATAAAAATAAAAATACACCACATAAAAGTTTGATTCGCTCTAGTTAATCTGAGGCTCGTACCAGCTAGCGAGCAGACTTTTTTTTCCAAAACTCCTTCCCCGCGTGATTTTCCTTCCAGCCAGTATGCATGTCAATACCATCAACCAAAAGGAAGAACCCGAAAGAAAGCAAGATAATCAACGGAGAACCTTGAGTCTCCGCTCTCGTGTTATCGATCCAACACACACAGTGTTGTAATTTTGTTCAGTTGAGACATTGCGTCGATTTTCATGTTGTCTGGCATCACACGCACACATTATTGTTTTCATGTCTTGCCACAGGTGGATTGAGGATTAAGAACTGAAGAATAATGGTGCTGGTAGAACAATGGTTTTACTCACGTAGAGGCTGCTCTTGACGCGGGAGAGTTGTGAATGAAAGATATCAAACAGAACTGCTATTACGATCTTTTTGATTTTTTTCTCAAATCCGAGGTATAATCACTGGTAACCTTGGATCTGGAAAA
Source organism: Toxorhynchites rutilus septentrionalis (assembly GCF_029784135.1). Classification (NCBI taxonomy): domain Eukaryota; kingdom Metazoa; phylum Arthropoda; class Insecta; order Diptera; family Culicidae; genus Toxorhynchites; species Toxorhynchites rutilus. The sequence goes on along the minus strand of NC_073744.1, from coordinate 160,147,405 downwards.
GGCATATAACCGAACGTGGATACCATTGGATCTGAAAGCGAAGGCAAATTGGGGTGTAGACGGCATTTCACCGTACCTTATCAAGAACTCCGCCGAAGGTAGGACCTTCAAAAATGGAAACACTACTCCAGAAGTTTTTTACGAGACTAAGATACCTCAAGATTCCATTCATACAGTCTTCTTCTCTCTAATTGCTATGGACAGCCTGTTCCAGGTCCTGCCGAGGAGAGTTTTTGTATTTGTCTACACGGATGACATTCCCGTGACTTTTCGAGTACTTCAAGCGAGCCACAAGGAAGCAACGTTGGAACTCTTCTCGATTTACCATAATGATGTTTGCCTGATACTTCCCCCAGAATGCAGAATCGTGTACCCCGATGACCTCAAAATAATCCTTGCCATTTGCTGAATCGCTGATCGCTCCGAGCTGTAGAAACGGACCAACCTTTGTGTACATGTAATCGACTTAGCGTCAGCGTTGCAGACGGCCGTATGATCAACTTAAGTAAAAAGAAAACTTCGATACCATACGATTATTCCATAAACCAGGCAACAATCCAACGAGTGAGGGTCGTGAAGGATCTTGGTGTTCTATTGGACAGTGAGCTCACTTTCCAGAATCACTACAGCAGTATCATTGCTAAAGCGAACAAGAACCTGGGATTCATAATAAAAGTTGCAAAGAACTTTTGTGATCCGTGATGCTCAAGAGCTCCTTTCTACGCGCTGGTCCGCTCAATTCTCGAAATGGTGGTGGTTGTTTGGAGTCCTCACATCGATACTTGGTCCGTGCGGGTGGAGTCTGTTTAGAGGAGGTTCATCAGATTTGAGCTTCGGAATGTTCTATGGGCGGACCCGATGGCGCTTCCTCCATATGAAAACCGATGCAAACTATTGATCATGGATACATATGAAAATTTTAGCTCATTTGATTGAAATGTAAAGTGACGCTTTCGATGCCAAAATGTAAGGAAAACCCTTTCTTCAGCTTCACTCTTTTCATCATAAAATGTTTTCCTGTGTATTACCTCCAAACTTCGAATTTTGTATCTAAAATAGTGCGAAGCAACTTTGGCGAAACTGCGCATTATAATACGAGTTGAGGTTTCTTCTTCCTAATATGAGGTGAGGTAATTTATTTTCAGGATTCGAGTTGTATCCATAGATAATGCGCATGAAGATGGATCTTTGGTTCAATCTCAGTTTAGATTTCATGGTGAAAGCTCTTCTGGTTCGTTTATTTCGGGTGTTTTTCGAAATGGCTTTTTGATATTGGTTGAAAAATCAGCACCTAATTTCACAATCATCGTATTGTGTAGAAGCTGGATGCTGGCTGGACGTCTTACGCATCGACGCGAATGCAGACCGTATTCTCAAGGAAAATTTTAGACTGATATCCTGGAGCGCCTGGGACTTCGCATTTTTCGTGTGTGGTATAAATTCTCCTGGATTTTCCATTGTGACAACGCACTAGTACATTCCTCTGCCATTGCGAGTCAGTTATTGTCAGAAAAAGACATCCAAACATCTCCTTATAACTTTTCCTTGTTTACAAAAAATTATAGAAGGTTGTGTCCAAAATACGATCGCATTGTTGACGTAGAACTACGCTGTTATTTTATATAAGTCGCTTGTTTATATCTTCGGATATCATTCTATAACGCTTTGGCGCACTTAAGTCTGCTTCGCCATAACGTCAGTTTAATGCATTGATGCATCCTCAAAGGCACCAACGAAGCCCTTATGATGACGGAAAACAAACAATGTTAACTGCTTGGAAAAAAACTGAACTATGCCACACAGCTTGTACTCTGCTGTAACACCCATCGATGCGAATTCGCTGATGAGTTTGTCAAGAGCGACCGCCTTCACCACCAGCGGGGGGAGCTTGATTTGAATGCGTTCGTTTTTTGCAGGGCTCGAGCCTGCCTTCCTCTTCTTCTTGCATCTCACACACTACGCGAAGTGTCCAATTTATGACGCGGAAAGAAAAACACACGTTACGAATAACGCCAAAAACGAACTGAAAAAACCACACGACGATATCCAAGTTGGATTACCACTGGTGGGGTCCAATCTTAGATCGAAGTGCAGCGAAAGCAAAGTGAACAAAGTGAACTCAACAGTCCGATGCCGAATGAAAGTTTGACTCAGTGAGATCCACTGTTTATATTCTAGGCAAGTATTCCCCTTCAATATTCTACTTTTTCTTTGTTCACGGAGACTTTAAATCCCACGACTTCCCCTCCGTTGGTCGTCGATAAGTTGCTCGTTATTGACAGCTCTGTTCGGGAAAGCACCCAAATGTATAGAACAAATGTATGGGAAAATGGAAATGCTCAAAGTTTTCATGAATTTTAACCATTTACAAACCAGGGAATTCTAATGTATAGCATATTAAACAAATCTTACGGAATTTCCGATTCGTTTAGTATGCAAATCGCCAAAATCCGTTCGCGGCAAAAATAGTTATTAACGTTAACTTTATTTCATAAAAACGTGACCTGTTTTCTAATTTGGCACCCTTAATGAAAGACGTAGTTCTACGTCAAAACTAGACAATTATAGACTGTCTGAACTCAACGGAACTAATCACGGTAAGGTGGAGGCTATCAGGAAAGCTATAATCGAGATGCTGAGCGTCATAGCTGCGGAAGTCTATCAATACTGCTTCCAATCATTGGAATTGATGCTTCGATTTAAGAGACTGAGCGAAGCAAAGTTATGTTGTTAACTTGATTGGCTTGTGTTTTATTCGGAAGTTCTCAAATTCAGATAAATATATTAGAATCATAACTAAGTGATTCTATATTGTCGGTTCTACACATCACCGCACAATGTTCTAAAAGCCAGGAAATTAGAACGGAAGTTCAGTAACATTGTTAGCAGCGTAAATACATTTTTTTTCTGAAGACACCATCCAAATCTTCTCGACAAATTCCTTTCCATACCTATTTACTGTGACCGCTTTGTAAATCTGTTCTTTCTCTTTGCCAAACTCTTCTTTTTCCATGGGGACATTGTAAAGGCGATGTGCCATGTAGTGGAAGACGGCTTGTTTTTGTCTACCAAAATGGTTCGAATCGATTGTTATGAAGCGATTAGTGGAAATTGGTTTACGGTGGATTCCAAATTTTAAGGTGTTGTCTTCTTTTCTGGTAATCTCTGAATCCAGAAAAGGCAATTTTCCATCCAGTTCTTTTTTACAAGTGAATGTAATCGAATTGTGTCGAGAATTTAGCATGACAAGCGTTCGGTCTAGGTAGGGTTCTTTCACCGATGCGAAAATGTCATCAACATATCGTATCCATGTTCGAGGGAAAAATATATCCTATTCAATCTCAACCTCGAAGTCACTCATGCAGACGTTTGCCAGGAGAGATCAAAGTTTGCTACCCATGCTTAACCCAAACGTTTGCTCGTAAATATTTCCCCTGAATGCGAAAAAATTCGGCTTCGTACACATTTCGGCAACAAGAAGGTAAGCTTCGATGTGATGATGTGGCGTACGGCTTCGTTCCAAGTGTCGGTGTAGACTTTTTAAAGCTTCTATGACAGGTACGCAAGGAAAAAAGGCTGCAACGTCGAACGATACAATAATTTCCCACTGCCTCACTTTGAATCCTTCAAGCTGTTTAACACGATCCACGTAATTTTTAATGTTTCTTCCGTGGGTTACGGGATATATCTTCATCTCATCTACCAACCACCCGACTATTTTTTCAGTGGGCGTTTAGATGTTTGAGGAGATGGGCCGCACTTCAACAGGATTTTTGTGGATCTTCGGTAAACAATAAAGTTTTGCATTCATCGGGTTGGGAACATGATATTTCCGTTCAAGTTCGTCCTCACCCATCAGCCGTACTACAATATGTCTCACCAATTTTGTTTCCTCGATCATGCCGTTCGGAGGATCTTTTTGACGTAGGATTACGTCTTTCGGGAACATATTAGGGTACAAATTGAAAATCGAAAATCGAGCACATCGTAAAAATTGTCCAATTTCAAACGCTTATTACTCAGTCATTTCATGATGGATTGATGAAATTTTTGCGTCAATCGATTTCGGCAATTATAATTTTTTATATTGAATAAAATAATATATGTCATGAAACTAACTATCGAACAATTGAAAAATCTCAACCTCTATCCTAACGGAAATATCCACTTCTGATTGGTCAAAATTGACGACACATGCGACTGATCCCTAACAGAGACATCAAAACCAAGCTGCCTGGGGGAAATCGTCATTGCAAATACATGAAAGTATGGGGAACTTTTGTTCCTGACGGATTTCGCGCGAACTCGTCTATGAGATTGGCACCTCTCAGAACTTAATAAGTACAGTTTCCAATTTGTTTTTCTAGTCAAATACAATATGTTTCAATTCAGAGAGCAACGACAGCTCTCAAACAAAAGCCATCTGCCAAAAATCTCTTGATCGGTCGATCAGGTATCGAATAGTTGTTGTACATTTAGGTATATATTAAGAGTCACTGTAAGTCACTGTAGATATAATAATAAGAAATGAATTGTATAGATGGGATGAATTAAATGACTCTGCAGTTGTTTGAAAATTACCAGTCATGACCGGCAGCAAATGTAAAGCGACGGATTTTAGCATTATTTTGTTTCTTCGTAATCATCAAAATTCAACAAAGAAAAGTGTGACATTGTTTAGCAACATGAGTCAAGCAAATGCAAATAGAAAATTTTCGAGAAAAAATATTGAAAAAGTTTTTGTTAGAAAAACTTTTTTGCCTTACATACACGTTGCGCACGTTGTTATGTATGGAAGAGTTGTAGGGCACATATTTATCTACCATTTATCTACCATTTCATCGAAATCTGAGATGACCATTTTGAGAAGATCGACTTTGAGTTTTTGAAATCGATTTTTTTCAGTGTAGAATATCAAAAAATATTTTTTTAGTATTTTTTTCAGAGAGTTCAATTATGCATATTTACCCCTTTCCCTATGTTAGTCTAGATAAATTTTCGAAAAACTAAGTATGCCAAGTTGCTTAATTGGGTAAGGTCTTCACGCCCAGAAAGTTTCATTAAGTTCTGAGAGGGTCATGCCAACATCTGGTCGAGTTGGCGCGAAATCCATCTTCAGGCGAAATGTGTTCCTTAACAGAGACATTAAAACCATGCTGTCTGGGGGAAATCGGCATTGCAAATATATGCAAATCGGGGGCATTTTTATATTGCAAGTAAAGTGAGTGATACGAATAATTCTAGCAAACAAAATTAAAATTTGAAACTCTAATGTTGGTTGCTTCGTGAAATTTCATATCAATGACCGATCGTGTATTGTGAAAAATTTAGCACAAGTGTAAGTGTAAAATTGTGTATGGTAGCAGTTGTGTTCAAAATGACTCGATGTATGAAACGATTTATTTAAATTTCATAAATAAAAACCAAGGTGTGTTCCCGCTCGAGAACGGGTTTATCTGATACGTGAACAAACAATACCCAATAACCAAACAAAACGGCCATTTTCAGGGCCACCAAAACATTATCAAAGAGTTTAACGATGTAATTCTTCAAACATATCTAAAATCAACAGGTAGCCTAACGGAATTCTACGTCAACTATGCGGTCGTGTCTCGGACACAACCCTCCTGTGACTTTTATTTTCAATTTCTAAATTTATTTTCTTCATATAGAACAGCATCGATCATGTCAAGGACACGTGAATCGTAATCTTGCATATCCAGAGTAGAAAACATCACGACTTTTCAACGTTCTGATCGCGGGAAGCTCGATGTTGGGGTTCTGCTTGTCGGCAGCTCGTGAGGTACATTGCTGAATATTATGACGGATTGCCGATTTGTACCCTTGTTGGTCAAACTGGATAGCACTTTCGATATTATTCACTATATCAGCAAGAAGAGCACACTGGGGGGATACCACATAATCAAACCCTGTATTGAACAGATCAAGCTCTGGTTTGGTGAATAGCGTGGATGAGAGATTCATTACAAAATATCGACCGCTTGCGGCGAGCTATTCGTGCATCTTCGAGAGAGCGCAATTTTTGGCGGTGTCGTTGCTTCGTTTTCATCACACGTTTCTCTAGGATTAAAACTACTAAGAACTTTTCACCAACATTCCTTCTTCCCTTCTTCACACTTACGCACAATACACTCGGCGGAAGAATGGTACTCGCTTTCTTTCAGTAATTGCATATGGAGAGGATATAATTGGCCTTCCACTATAGAAAACTGCTTGTGTTTAAACTCAATTTCTTCGGCAAGCCAAATTTTTGTAGCACTATTGGCTGCCTTTTCAAGCAAGTGAACTGGTGATAGAAGATTTTATGCTGATAAATTTTGACATAAGGCCTTTTCTTCTGCGACGGGTGACGAATTGAATGTGCAACAGTAACATTCCCAGTTGTTTCTTGTTTATTCACATCCACAATACTGAAATGATCAGCAATACAGGAATGATGTAAATGAAGTGCGAATGTGTCTTTCTCAAATTTACCATGTTGAGCCCCGTGTCGGTTCCTAGAGACTAACGTTGAGCTTTTCGTTAGAAAAACATTGATCACTGGGACTGATAGCAAAAAAAAAGGAAATACAGAAAAACTTGTTTTCTTGATGTATTACGATGTTTGACTACTTTCTTCACGAATTTTCGACAATTTCATTTTTATACAATAAATATCTTTAGAAGCTGGGACCGACACTGATATTGGGCAAATGCTCTTGATGTGGGCTAAATGGAAAGCGTAGCAATGAAAATTCAGATCTCTACGTGTTGATATTCAAAATCCCAAAACAAATTTCAGATCAAATGTGCCAGCTCACCTGTGGATCAAATGCGCTGAAATTTTCAGTATTGTGTACATACAGGCACGAACCTGGAGAATATTGGGTTGGGGAAAAAGAAATGTCGTATATTGTCAATATATGGCAACACTTAAACATATCTTGTGTTGTACTTATCGCTATACGGCTATTTAAAGACGACAGTCTGTGCTACAAGTGTCGTTTTGACAGTGTTATGATTGTCCTTTTCAGTCTCAAGTTATAGCGCGTCAAAGATGGAGTCCACCAAGCAAGAAATTCGCCATATTTCACGTTTTGACGTAGAACTACGTCTTTCATTAAGGGTGCCAAATCAGAAAACAGGTCACGTTTTTATGAAATAAAGTTAACGTTGATAACTATTTTACCGCGAACGGATTTTGGCGATTCATATACCAAACGAATCGGAAATTCCCTAAGATCTATTGATATGCTATACATTATAATCCCATAGTCTGTATATGGTTTAAATTGATGAAAATTGGAAGCATTCCCATTTCCTCATACATTTGTTCTGTCCATTTGTGTGCTTTCCCGAACAGAGCTGTCAATAACGAGTAAACTATCGACGAGGAACGAAGAGGAAATCGTAAGATGTAAAGTGAGCAAAGGAAAAGAAGAAGGGGAATATTTGTCTAGAGTATGAACAGTGGATCTCGCTGAGTCAAACTTTCATTCTTCGTGAGGAAACATCTACATCGTTGCTGGGCGAGCTGGACGGCGAGGGATCGAATGCCTTTCTCAAGGCAATGGGGGTGGAGGAGTAATATGATGGATAAAGTAAAGTTTTCCAAGGGCCTTTTTGAAGGTTAGAGACGAATGAACTGAAGAAGTGTGAAGTCTCAAGCAAGGAAGGAAGGCAAACTTTCAGTATCGTTCTGTATTCAAAGCAATGACAATTGCTTGTTCTTTCTTGTTTTGCGTCATCACATGTCTTCGTCTCGGTTTGAGCTGTGGACGCGACCAAATTACTCACTCACTGATGTCTCTAGCATTGCAATCATTGCATCAAACTGACGCCATTGCATTAAGGTTCTGAGCTACTCAATTGTGTGGGGAATCATCAAGCTAGGCTATCGTCAGCTCACCAAGAAAATGAATGTTCTGGAATTTTGTCAGTGATTTGGTTTCGCATGACGGTAGGAAAACTCTCCACAAAGGATAACTAAGCTAATGTAGACTGGCAATATTAACAGAAAGGGCTTCTGTTGAGCAAAGCGCAGAACGGAGATAAGTGTGTGTATATTTAGTTGCTCCAACCCATCGATATATGGATATTTGTGTGCGTACGTGCGTGCTTCATAACCCGTACGTAAAAATAGTTCATCTTCGCTACGCTGAAACCCCATTTGTATCTGCTCCCGTGTGCATTGGTCCTGTAACGATGCAACAATCGCCTATTTTTTTATGCTATGATTTCCCATTGTTTTGTGTCGCAAATTATTCAGTCGTAATGATATATATAAACAAGGAGGGAAGATAGCGGGAGGGAAATATTTACGCTAGGGTTGGTAATGAATCTCTGCTGAGGCAAATATTCAGCCTTTTTCCAAGCAGTTAACATTGTTTGTTTTCTGTCGTCAGTGCATTGAACCGACGCTATGGTGAAGCAGGTGTTAAGGTTGTTCACAAAAAAAAATATTTGGAGAATACCGAGTTATTCAATAAGTTATATTAAGTTATTAATTTATTTGGGCTCGCGTGCCCTTCGCAAAACTGCTTTCAACTAGGATTGCTTTTGCGCTAATCTTGATCATAATGAAGCAGTGTTACTCTTTTCGAGGTTGTTGAGATTAACAGATAGAGTTTATTTCGTTTATTTAGTCACCAAAAAAGTAAATGTCGTTCTGGAATTTTGTATGTGATTTGATTTCGCTTACCAGTAGCAAAACCTTTCTCCACTAAGGATGACAGCTGCTCTTATCTCGAGCAAAGTATTGTTCTGCGAGCACAAGAATGAATCATCAAATGATTCATGATTGATTCATCAAATAAAAAAAAACATTTCAGAGCAACCAAACTGGTAGAATGGTTATTTCAAAATTTTCGTTGGATTATAAACTAATATCCACAGTTATAAACAAGTTATAAATTTGAATTAAACCACAGCGTAGTTCTACGTCAACAATGCGGTCGTGTCTTGAACACAACCTCCTACAATTTTTACTACCTGCGAGCAAATAAGGAGGGGGAGATAATGAAGTTGTCTTCTAAATGGCAACAAGCTTGCGAACAAAACGGCACATTTTTGACTTAAATTGGATAATTTTAAGTATGTTAAATAAAGCGTCAAATTTCGATCGGAAATACGACATTTCTTTTTCCCCAACCCTATACTTTGTAAGTGTCTTTAGAATGAAAAATTTCAAGGGGTTGTATCCGAGACACGACCGCTTAGGACGTAGGACTACGCAAATTTTTTAAAGTTTGTTAGTTTATCATTTCGGATATTATTAGGCTGTCAAAAAAGTCCTGCGGTATTTTTTTTGAATTTTCATTTGTTCATAAAATTAGTTACAATCATCTGTTTTAAGTCAAATATGCGCCGTTTTGTTCGATGACTTGTTACCAACGAGATGCCAACTTCATAATACCCCTGTTATAGAAGCTCGCTTCCTTATTGGTAAAAAAACTCGGATAGCCAATTTTCACAGGCCTCTTTTGTGGCTAACTTCTGACTACCTAGCTCGTTCGCCATGGACAAAAACAGGTGGTAGTCACTTGGTGCAAGGTCCGGACTATACGGCGGATGCAAAAGAACCTCCCATCCGAGCTCCCGGAGCTTCTGGCGCGTCACCAATGAAGTGTGTGGCCTGGCGGTGTCCTGATGGAAGATAATGCGGCCTCTGTTCATCAAAGATGGTCTCTTCATCATGAGTGCTACCTTCAAGCGGTCCAGTTGTTGGTAATACAGGTCCGAATTGAGCGTTTGGCCATAGGGAAGCTGCTCATAATAGATTATTCCTTGACAATCCCACCAAACACACAGCAGAACCTTCCTGGCCGTTAATGAGGGCTTGGCCACCGTCTGAGCCGCGTCAGCGGGCTTCGACCACGACCGTTTGCGCTTCACGTTGTCGTAAGTGTCCCACTTTTCATCGCCAGTCACCATCCGCTTCAGAAACGGGTCGATTTTGTTGCGATTCAACAGCGATTCACATGCGTCGATACGGTCAAAGATGTTTTTTTGCGGCAACGTGTGTGGCACCCATACATTGAGCTTCTTTGTGAATCCAAGCTTTTTCAAATGGTTAATAACGGTTTGATGACTTACCCCCGGCTCTTGGCCGATGCTACGGCTGCTACTATGCCGGTCTTTCTCGGCTAATTCAGCGATTTTGTCGCAATTTTCGACGACAGGCCTTCCGGAGCGTGGCGCATCTTCAACGACCTCTACACTAGAACGAAAACGTCGAAACCATCGTTGTGCGGTGGAAATGGAAACTGTATCGGGTCCATAAACTGCACAAATTTTATTGGCAGCTTGAGATGCATTTTTGCCTTTGTCATAGAAGTACTGTAAAATATGTCGGATTTTCTCTTTATTTTGCTCTATATTTGCGACACTATAACTCACGAACGACCTAACCAAACAAAACACTTTCAAGGACTATGTTATAGCGCGCAAAAATACCTTTCCAACAAGCTATAGTATGACTCGATACAATGAAAACAACTAGAACTAGCGCTTACAACGACACCTCGCGGAAATACCGCAGGACTGTTTTGACAGCCTAATATTTGCGAACACGTCGAAATTTCATAAATAACTCTTTAGTAAAAATGTTCCAGGGACCCTGAAATGTTCAATGGCTTGCGTGGTTTTCTAGAATCATTTCGAGAAGCAACGATTATTTCTTGCCTTTGCAAGAACAATACACTAATTGGTCATATGTCGCAATTTGTTTCTTCATATCAATGCACGCATTGCACTGAGTATTTAACGAGAGTCATCTTCTGTTCATCGCCATTCAACAAACATCAAACACGCGTCTAACAGATGCACACAGTTGCAGCGATAAAAATGAAACATCTCGAGAATGACTGTTTTGAAAAATCGTTTCTCAACCGGTCAAAACCGCCAACAAAGCTAGGAGTTTGTTGCATCAGAACAGACCTGATGCGCATGATAGCAGATACGATTGGCAACTAAAAGTATCGAAGGTGTGCTATTCACATGTACAGGAAATGTACAACTTCCAAGTTTCGCGCAACGAAAACAACTTACTTGCAATGCCAGATGCACTTCAAGTGGAATATTCGCTAGCGATCACAGTTCGAGCGGAAACATAAAACACAAGACGAGCAGAATAAGCGACCTTTGTTGCACAGAAAGATTCTGAGAATTTACGCTAGCGACAGCTTACTTACTATGCAAGGGTGGAGTTTACTTCACAAATATTCTCATTTCGCTATCCACCTTCATTGTTTCTATTCTAGCAGCTGCATAAATTGCCCGTTATTGACAGCTCTGTTCGGGAAAGCACACAAATGGACAAAACAAATGTATGAGAAAATCGAAATGCTTCCAATGTTCGTCAATTTAAACCATATACAGATTATGAGATTGTAATGTATAGGATATCAAATAAATCTTTGAAAATTTCCAATTCGATTGGTATGCAAATCGTTCAAATCCGCTTGCAGCAAAAATAGTTATTGACGTTAACTTTATTTCATAAAAACGTAACTTGTTTTCTGATTTGGCATCCTTAATATATATGAAGAGTTTTCACTATAGACATACATTTTGCGAAATTGGCAACATTGCCATTGACGTAAACACTTCACTGTGTCAACCGGCGCAACGCGGCGAACGGTTTGTAAATTGAATGTAAAATGTGAGAGTCTGTGAATCTTGCTCACGATGAGCCCATATTTTTTGGAAACAGCAGCCCAAAAATTATGGCCAAGTCGAAGGCCATTTATCATATTTGCATATTTTAGTGGACTTGTCGCACCAATGAACTAATTAACGATAGGCTCTAAATGGCAATCCAGTATGTTAATTATTGTGAATATCGCATGAATGGAACGAACATTTTCAATAAACTCGATTGTTTAGATGAATCCGCCGCATAGTAGGACATAATTATATTTTGTTTTCGCAATCTCAAATGTTTTCCCACTCACCTCAATATCGTCCTCATCGGAGGACTCAAAATCGCTGTCCACCTCCACTCGCTCTCTGACACCCGATTCGCTTTCCGCGTCAGAATCATCATCCATCTCCTCACCATCATCATCCTCGTCATCGTCAGCATCGTCATCATCATCATCCGAATCGCCTTCCACAAACTCATCATCCATATCCAGCTCCCGCTGGACTTCCGCATCGATCTCCATCTCTCTCTCCACCTCCTGTTCGTCTTCCAGCTCACTCTCCGCCTCACCCTCCTCTTCCTCTACCTCCTCCGCCTCCATCGCCTTGTTGAACGCCGTCTGGGGGAAGTTATAGATATCCTCGTAAGCGCCCTTTTTCAACCGCTCCATCAGCTCCTTTTCGATGGCGTTATCGATCTTGGCCGCAACCAGTGCCTTCTCCTCCCGGCGTCTCTCCCTCCGCTCGATCTTCGTGGCCAACGGAACGAGCAGTTTCTGCCGGCGCAGCTTCAGCTTCCGCATACGAATCAAATACTGTGTAATCTTGGTGAACCGCTGCTTGCACTTAAGCCGCACAAACCGATCCCAGTACAGCAGGTTCTCATTGATCTGATAGATCGCCTTCTCGAAGTTCCGCGACAGTTTGACCTTCTCCCAGTGCTTCGCAGGGAATGCATTGCGTTCCGCTGTTTTCATGTACAGATAAGCGATTCCGTTCTCTTCCCGGATTGTGGCGTATTGGCTGTTGGCGATTGGGCATGATTTACGGGAACACAGTCCCGTCAAGCTGTACTCGTTCCGGCAGAAGTTTTGCGTCTGTGTTTTGACCTGGTACGAGCAGAACTGCCTACTGATGATACTCCAAACAATCTGTGTGGTGTGAGGAACGAGGTTAAGCTTCGTGATTCAAAACAAATATTTGTGGGTGTTGAGATTTACCTCGTCCTGCTGCATCTTGTCGAGCTTGTTCACCGGATTACACGATAATGTCTCTGGAAGTTAAATTTAATGAGCACTTTTTTCCACGACCGGATATTTTTTAAAACCCAGGCCACAGGCGCAAACGGAACCAATCAACACATGGGAGAGTGCAACTCAAAATAAGCACTCGTTTTGACAGCCGAGTGAGCACATGCGAATGAGAACCGTAAATAAAAACAACGCTCACTTTTCGGTAGGGATTTTGGTTTTGTCTCCACACTCATATTTCAAATGCCACTGAGTATGGCAGTTATTTTGTCCAGAGGTAATATACCCAAAATTGTTTTTCAATTTTCTATCGGAATTTTTTCTTCGCAAAGTTTAAAGGCTCTTGAAAGCAACCAGGTTACTAACTGTGAATCCATCATTCAGAATAACTGAACATGATACTCAATATCACCAACGTTAATTCCAATTGAAAAAATGTACCAAACAATTGGACCAACTTTTCACTGCAAAACAAATAAGTACATGCGTGATAGGATTTTTTCGAATTTCTCTATTTTTCTTCTTCATTCTAATTTTGGTGGAGACGAACATATCGGTAAATCGTAATGCATCGATGTCCGGACACTTAAGCATTTACGAGGATAGCATTAACTAGTAAAAAATATTGCTATAATGTCCACGCTTGTCCACGGTGGGGTAGGGATATAGTTAATGTCCATGTGGCCACGTGAAATAAATATTTAAGAAAATAAAAATCACATCTATATTCTTAAAATCAATGAAATCTGTTTCTCATTTTCAAGAATTTTCAAACTTTTCGATAAATTTTGTTCTGCGTATTAAACAATAAAATGTTCGGGCTGCCTGATATTTTTTTCAAACACTTGTCACTTTAGACACAATGGTACAATTCGTGGTTTTTGAAAATTGTTAAAATGCCACGGAAGTAAATAATCTAACAATTTGGTGTCGGAGAACGACCCAGCAAACATTAAATCGCATAACAAGCGTATATATAACATCATATGCCCTAAAATTTGGTTGGCATATAATGCGCCTAACTGGCATATGCATGCAAAAGTGGAGGCCATATACATACATGGCAAATGCTTACCGAATTTGTTTGGATGAATATGCAACTTTGACCGGCTATAATAGCGATTATGTTGGAATTGAATTGCGATCTAATATGAATATATTCATGAATTGTCAAAGCCTCTAATACGACTTTTGCCATACTCATATACGATTTATTACAGACATAGAAAAAAAAACAAATGGCGCAAAATATTTTCGTGAATCGTTTCTTATAACCTCTCGAATCGCCATTTTTATATATGAGTATTTACGTTCGTAGAAATAATAATTGATTGTTGGGAGTGGAATATGAATATTTAAAATGACACAGATTGATGTTTGGTGGAAACTGCTCCGATGTGGGTTCGAACTCCGGTCGTCTGGATTATCATCCACCAGCTATCTTGCGCGGCTATCTGAAATTTAATTCAACAGCGGTTAAAACTTTCGAGTGCACCAGCATTTTATTGACATTTCAATATGATGTAATATTTTCTTTATTAGGATCTAATATGATTACTGTTTCATGATTTTCTTCAGCATGCAACACGATTTACTACAGTACTGAATCGATTTAAATTATACGCTTATACGACACATAAACTGTATCAGCGTAATATACGCATATGACGCGGATTAAATCTATTTTACGACAATATACATCATAAAATTGATGTTTATTATACCGAATTGCGACTTAATTTGATAATGGTATATAAAATCGAGTTTTTACATTTTATGCGATTTCAAATATACACGATACATACTTTGATTGATATTATATGCGATTCTGATTTATTCTGATTTCTTGTAAGACTTAGCACGTGCAAAATTATACGCTTTAATGTTTGCTGGGGAATCATACAGCAGTTTGTGAAGATATATTAGGTTGATCAAGAGCTTCTCGATAAACTACCAAACATCGCATAATATCCGCTCGCAATTAGGGGGAATGAGCTGACACGTTGTCATGATGCAAGATTATGCTGTATTGGAATCACAAACGCCCCTGCCCAGCAAACATTAAGTCGTATGAATAGCTATAATTGGAGGCGATATACATACAACCAAGACACATTTGTATGATATATGATGCAGATAACTAGCATATACACACAAAAGTGGAGGCGATATACGTATATGCCATATTTTGTACGCATATAAAGCCGTATATAACGATATGCGATGCTTTTTGGACTGATATGCGATTTGATACGACAACGTTACCACTCAATCCATCGATGACATGGAAAATCGTGTTTTTGCATTTTATGCGATTTTAGATATATATGATCGATATTTTGATTGATATTTTATGCGATTGTGATTTGATACGAAATTATATGTAACTTATCATGTGCAAAGTTATACGATTTAATGTTTGCTGGGTGGACATCAGCAAATAAATTGTAGTGATATTTGGTGTAGGCGATCGACATTTGCGTCGGTTTGGGCATGGATGTCGTACTGGTCGGAATTATTTTCACTTTACAGAGCAGCTTTACATAATTTGTAATATTTTAAAGATAAACAAGTTTTATTCAATTCTTTGTGAACTTTATATATGTATCTACTGAATGATGTGTTTTAATGTGCTGTTTCTATGTAAAAAAATAATTTTCTAAAAACTCCTTCGAGTGCTACCCAGCAAACATTAAATCGTATAATTTTGCACGTGCCAAGTCTTACAAGAAATCCGAATAAATCATAATCGCATATAATATCAATCAAAGTATGTATCGTGTATATTTGAAATCGCATTAAATGTAAAAACTCGATTTAAAATACTATTATCAAATTAAGTCGCAATTCGGTATAATAAACATCAATTTTATGATGCACATTGTCGTAAAATATATTTAATCCGCATCATATGCGTATATTACGCTGATGCAGTTTGTGTGTCGTATAAGCGTATAATTTAAATCGATTCAGTACTGTAGTGAATCGTGTTGCATGCTGAAGAAAATCATGAAACAGTGAATCATATTAGATCCTAATAAAGAACATATTACATCAGATTGAAATGTCAGTGAAATGCTGATGCACTCGAAAGTTTTAACCGCTGTTGAATTAGATTTCAGATAGCCGCGCGAGATAGCTGGTGGATGATAATCCAGACGACCGGAGTTCGAAACCACATCGGAGCAGTTTTCACCAAACATCAATCTGTGCCATGTCAAACATTTATATTTCACTCCCAACACAAGTCAATCAAACAATTATTATTTCTACAAACATAAATACTCATATATAAAAATTGCGATTCATGAGGCTATAATAAACATTTCACGAAAATATTTTGCGCCATTTGTTTTTTTTTCTATGTCTGTAATAAATCGTATATGAATATGGCAAAAGTCGCTATTAGGCGAGGCGCAAATTGGCCAGATGACGCGAGATGGTGGAGCGCTCGTGAGACAAGACTCGCGCGACGCTGTGGCTGAACCACAGTTTCTCGTGCTGGTCATGCCGGTTGTGGTAGTTGTGTTGGTGAACAATCATATAGCGCCGTGGGTTTGACACTGTATGGCTGTACTGGTCGGGTGATTGTGTTAGTAAATGAATATATCGCGCAACTCTGTGTTAATCAGTCATTGTATGCGAGTGGCATGTTATTTACACCAAACTGCGACTCAATATGCGCTCCACCACGCTACGTTTGTGGCACGTATGAGTCGTGTTGGTAGTCTCACGTTCGCTTACGAGCGCTATACGCTTCTCAATTTGCGCCTAGCCTTATAGCCGGTCAAAGTTGCATATTCATCCAAACAAATTCGGTAAGCATTTTCCATGTATGTATATGGCCTCCACTTTTGCATGCATATGCCAACCAAATTTTAGGGCATATGATGTTATATATACGCTTGTTATGCGATTTAATGTTTGCTGGGTATTTTTCAAAACAAGTCCCTCAATATGCAGTACCGATTTTTAACTATAGTTCTTTTCTATGGTGACTGAGAGCCACTATACGAATCATATGCACGGTGGCGGAGAGCAGACATACGGCCGCGAAGAGTTAATTATTCTTTCATGTTAATTTGAATTTTTTTTTAAATTTTAATACATTTCGTGTCATAACATTAGTAGAACCACTCGTTTTTTTTTGAGTTTCCAGATGTGTATAAGAGCTCGGTTGAAATTATGTGTAAGGAGTAAGGTATAATAACTATTTTCCTATATAAGATTGGCAATTTTAACTTTATTGTTTTGTTCACGAGCGAAACATTCGAAAAACGAAAACACCTGTGTTTCATAACTATAGAACTAGATAGAAAACTATCACTCATTTAGAAAATTAACAGCAAAATTCGCACGAATAACAACAAGTTTATAATTCTTAGGTCATTATTAGTTCTCAATCTATTCAAACAACGTATTTGGCATGCTACGGCATGTGGAAATTTGAGTCTCGCTCCACACAGAGGAAACTACTCGTGAAACTACTTAAGCTCCATAAAACTTCCATACTGCCTATTAGCTACCTCTATTCTTCGTACGATCACTCTACATAAGTTATCGATTAGTGTTGGAACTTTTATGAAATGATGCCTTATTGTGCTGGAATAACCAATCATCACAGTGGTTTCGATGCAAAAACGTCAGCAAATGATTCAGGAATACTCCTCACTTCTCATCGTGTGATTGGAAATGTCATTTGAAACAGTCCTTTCTGAGAAAATTCTTACCAAAAATGTATTTCCCTAATTTCTTCCATTAATAAAAAAACAAAATCTAACATGAAACGAACTTGAAATGGAATAAGGGTGCACTCGAGGTAATTACTTGGTAATTTTAAACTGAAAAATATCCAAAATGTTTGCGTGGACAACAGAGGAAGGGGTCTGGTCAACGTCCACGCTTCTCCATGGAGGGGGAGGGGGAGTCTAGTCATGCTCTCGCTTGGATACAACCTGAATTTTATGCAGCTACTCGCTAAAATCGGAGACATGTCTTCCTCTCAATTTCTGACAAACGGGCGTCGGTCGGTAGCATTCCCTATCGAAAGATCTGAGTGGCAGGGAGATTCCCTTTCACGTATCTCTTCATAATATATCTACATCCACTGCTCAGACTACTCAGACTACAGACTACGGAATCGAAAAAAAAAAGTTCTATGTCAGAGTGCGAAACACCCACATATATTAATTTACATATCAAACTTTGAAATTTCAGTTCATATGTTTTGAATTTTATGAATTTTTTTTATCTCATCTGTTTATTTTATTAGGCTCATTTAGCAATTCAGCTGCTACAGAGCCGAATTTTGTTTGTGTACATTTTTATCTAACGATAATTTTGTTGTATATTACACAGTAGCTATTTTTGGTGTAAGAGTATTCCTATTCTATCGATACACATGTCGCGTTTTTTCTGCGTGAGAATATTCGAATGATCGTTCGCTTAGTAGCAGACACCCAACCAATTAGACTACGAAGACCCACATTTATGAAACTTGTTCACAGTAGGCAGTATACCTACTCGGTTAGTTAAAAATCAAAATACTTCAGAAGTACTGGCATTTCCCGTTTGTGAAGTCTCGCGTAACTTTTGAAAAGGTCCAATGTAACATTTTCGCCAACTCGAGAAAAACGTAGTTGAAGACCCGAACATTATTTCGCGAATTGTCTTAAAAGCTATCAATCTTTATCATTGTTTTCACCACTAGCTGTCAAGAATTACTCCGTAAAACCAATCGTAACTATTGTTCCGTGATTTGAGATTAAGGTTGAAGCCTCGGAGCGAAAAATGTTACATTGGACGTTTTGACTGCCCGCGTTTGCACATTGGACATATTACGTTGCACTATAAAAATTTGAAACTAACTAATATACAACAATCCAAATATCAGCATTTCGTTCTAAAGACTGATTATTATTGTTATCACTCGTTGAATTGCACTGAAATCGATAACAACAACTGTAAGAAACGAATTCCAAAACGACCGAAGTACGACTGCGAGTTGTATTAACTGCTTTGTTACTTCAGACGTTTCGGCCGTCGGAGGAAAGTGGCGTTCGAAGTAACAGCCGGGTGCTTAAAATTCGAATCTGTACATTGGATATTTTTTGTATCGGCGACAAAAAGATGAAGAAGATAGATACGTGAACGATTGTTTTTGTAATACATTCAATGATTGAAAACTAATAGCGTGCATCCATTAACTCGATTTGTTTACATTTGTTACTTAGGACCTTTTCAAAAGTTACGCGAGAAGTAGTCTTTTTTTTCTCTATTATAGTGACTTTCAACACATTTTGGCTGGTTCGTCACTTTTACTTCCATTTTTGGAAGAATGTCGGGAGTGAGAATTGAACTCGTGATCTCTGCGTGAGAGGTATGGATGTTACCACTACGCCAGATTGCCTCCAGTGAAGTAGTCACTCAACGTGTATTCTTTAATTTTTAGAAATACTTGCTTTCGGAATCTATGCATGGGAATATATAATATTGTGTATTGAAGGATTTCTTACGAATGCTTATGAATTTCGAAAGTTTTCGGGTTTATGCAATAATGCGTATTGTTTTTCAAATAATGCTTTAACCAGAACTAACGGATGTCATAGCGGCTTTGTTTGTTTTTTATTCGCTATGAAACAGTTCAACAGCACAAAGTAAAAGAAAATATGTTTATGTTTATTGCTGCTATTGTTGTATTATCACAGAAGTAACAAATACTTTCAAAAATATCAAGCATTAGTACCATTTTACATTTTAAATCACGGATCAGTACCGTTTTCCACTTATGACAGACATACAACTGTACTTCGAAAATTGTACGTCTGTCACCATGTACAGCGCTAGAACAATGCAAGCAACTCTGTACAATCGCTGTATCTGTACCGACTTGTTTTACCGCTGTACATGGCTACAGTTGTACTGTGCGCAGCGTCATAGACGGTTAGTGGTGAGAAGAATGAACAAACCGTCATTGCCTTTCTCTTGAGTTAATAACTCAGATTGGAAACTTGTTTGTTGTGTTTGACAGTTTAGACACTAAATAAAAACTTTTTTCATTGAAATATGTGATGAAAATTGGAAAAATTTCTGATTGTCAGTTTGACATACTGTACAATGTACAACCAAAGTATGTCTGTCATGGTACGATGGTCCCTGTACAACACTGTACACGTACAACGCTAATACAGCTGTATGTCTGTCTATGATATTACATTGTGGCTACCAGTCTTCCATGTTTCACAAAAAACACTGCGTCCGGAATAAACATGTCCACGCTGCTGTTCACAGTTTTGTGTTTGAGTACAAACATGATTTTTTCGTACCTATGTTAGAAAATGTGACATGTTTGTATTCGTGGTATGTTTGGACATACAATGTTTAATCCCAATGTTTCACATGATGTTCGAACATGGTGTACAGTTTCTCTTGCATTTTCACCCCAAGCACCGGCAGTGCGTAGAGTAGAAGAAGCGAATCGGACACCACACCACCACCACTCAACGCGTGGTGTGTTGGTATGTTGTCATGGAAAAAATGCTTTCCTTTGATGACAATGGGTGCTTCGTCTAAAATATTGGGCAAATAAAATAAACCTCTTTTTCTGTTCTGAACAAAATAAACATCGATTGATATGAGAGTTTTTTACATTTGATATAATTATTTAGTGCACGCATCAATTTATATATTGAATTCATATAACATTCGCTATTATTAGCTATTTGAACAAGTACTAAAATTGAATTATTCAGCAGTGACATGTTAGGCGTGACGCCAACCACTCGACCACGGGAGCAACAATTTTGGCTGGATCTTTGAATACAAATGGCCAATACCACTTGTTCGCGACGATCGCGACCCGAGCTATAAAACGAGCGGAGAAGAGGAGAAGAAAGGATGATGCAATCGCATGCACACATAGCATATGTAGTGCAGTGTAAGTTTAGCTTTTAGTTTTTTCAGTTTGTGATAACATCGAGAAATTAATGGTGTGTTTTAGCCGCTGAAATTTCTCTGCTGGTTCTGCTGTATGCCGCTGAAGATTGCATCTAAAACTAATTTTTGGGCATTTATTTTTTTGGTCAGCATTTATACGACGTCGCCCGCTATGCAGTCGGCTCCCCAGACTTTAATAGCCAACATGCACGCAAAAAAAAATAGAAAGCTTCTTTCTATTCAGAGAATGTTTTCTTTGTACGAAACCAAGGATTATTTAATCAGACTTGCAAAATGTGCATGAACGATCTATAAACTTTTACTTAGTCGCGGCAATACACACACACACTCTTTACAGAACACGGACCGAAGGACCACTGATGATTCAACAAGAGCCAATGGTTGTACCGTTCATGACAACTCTACACGAGCTGATGATTGCGCCGGCTAGTGATCATTCTGTCCTGGATTCCTCGAGTCGAAAAAGACGCACCACGCTAGATATGGGGTGCAGACTAGGGGGGCGTTGCAGATTAACGGTCAGCTGCATCCCAATAGGAAGTATCCCATGTCGGGCACACGTACAGAGCACTGAAGACTGCAACATCCCAATTATAAGAACACTTGTAATACTAACCTCGAGCCAACCGCGAGTAATCGGTTACATATTACTAACATAGTTGTAAGCAAACATTGTCAAAATATTGAACTCCCGGCCCCGTTAGACTGACGCCATATGAGCCTTAATAAAAATATATATTTTGGTGCATGAACTTATAGCCTCTTAGTTCGTGCAATTTTTGAAATGCGAACTAAATTTCAAGTTCGTCTCTGTGAAAAAGTATTCTACGAAGAAATGTTTTGGGATGAATAATTTCTTTCCGTGTATGAAATGAAACGAAACGAAAGCAATGAATACTGCGACATCGGGTAATATGTTTGTACATGATGTTCTTGAATTATAAACATCGTGTTTGTTTTCCCATGTTTAAGTTTGTGTATCATTGTTCGTGTTTGGGATAGACATTCAACACTAGCGAAAATCATGTTCGAATTCAAACAAAAACATGAAATTTTCACATCGCGTGGACATGTGTAAGTGTTTTTCGGAAGACTGGTGGCTACAATTTCCTCGCGTCGAAAACAAAATAGCAAAATTTCTTTCAGAAGTGATCTTCGTTCAATTCTGAGTGTATGAAACTGTAGTGACAGCATTTTCATTGAAACTCACAGCTATTTGTTTACATTTATCTTTTTGCTGTCAATTTCGAATTGTTGATCATTGATTTTATGAATTCCCTGTGATTGTATCGTGCATTCATCCAGAAATAAACTTGCAACCATTGACCGTTATCAAAACTGAGAATTACGGCAGTACGGAGTCTGACAGTAGACTGATAATGAACAATAAAGAGTAGGATAAGGCGTAATCATTTGAAGGCAAATTGCCTGTTGGGTATAACTTGTCGCATTCATCACATCAGTGAAAAAAGAATTTCGACTGGGTAAGTGCAGAATAATAAAAAATTGTAACAAGGAAATTAACATATTAGATCCAAGTATGTATTCATGGGGAACTTCGGAATTTGATTTTTATTATAACGATATGAAGTAGTATTCCATTGTTCAACGTTATACGGTACGTTAGTTTATTAAGGGATATAACTATTTATAGAAGCTGAATAGCTTCTAGCACGTGTCACAGAAGAATAACTATTCCAGCCCACTTCATTTGTTAGGCAATTCATGTCAATTGTGAGACCTACTTCCCTTAGTTCCTATCCGGAAAACGAACCATTCCTAGTTGCATTTCGACCACATCTAGATCGGATTATTGTTAGAATGCGTTATAAGTTTATTGTGACCCTGACTTTTGTCTTATCTTTCCCAGGCAGCAATCATTCAATGAGCGCTCTCCTCAAAATGGGCAAACGACAGCTTTTCCTGATGTCCTCTTCGGCCGTTCACGGTTACGAGTACTTACAACACGCAGAGAAAGACATCAGTGCTTACTTTAAGAAGTGGGTTTAGCGTTTTCGATGAATAACTGATCATACACGTTTATAAATTTATCTCTAGAAACAATGTCAGCAAAGTACTGTTCATTCCTTACGCTCTATCCAATCACGCCGGTTACACGGAAAAGGTTGGCACGGTTCTCAAACGGTGGGGTTTCGACTGTGAAGGTATTCACACTCACAACAATCCTGTGCAAGCGGTGCGTGAAGCTCAGGCGATTTATATCGGTGGAGGGAACACATTCCTACTGCTCAAGTCGCTATACGACAATGGATTGGTGGAACCAATTCGGGACCGTGTGCTGATAGAGGCGGTACCATATGTGGGTAGCTCTGCGGGGACTAACGTTGCCACCAGAAGCATTCATACGACGAACGATATGCCGATTGTATATCCGCCGACATTCGATGCCTTGGGTCTTGTTCCGTTTAACATCAATCCACACTATCTGGATCCGGACGTGAGTGGAACACACAAAGGTGAAACCAGGCAGGAACGGATCGAGCAGTTTCATGAGTTGAATGAAGCGCCAGTGTTGGGTTTGAGAGAAGGTTCAACATTGTTGTTGGACGGAGATAATGCGAAGTTGATTGGGACTTCGTCGGCACGGTTGTTTCGGCCCCAGAAGGATCCGGAAGAGTTTGAGAGCGGTGCGGATTTAAGCTTCCTGTTGGCGGGGAATTAAAGCACTACAGAAATGATTATTTCAAATAAAATGTTGACCACATTATTTTATTTTCATACGATCGAAAATATATTTCAAATATAAAATAAAATAAAGATCTATTGGACACTTGGATAGATGTAAGTTTACGACGAAAAGGTTCTCTCATGGATACTTGTTTGATGCTACGAATCAAAACCGAAGCATCTGCGTTATAACGCGTACGAACATTGTAACCTTGCAACAAGTACTGTATTCCATATTGCTCTTTTTGGCCATTGGTCTGACGACACGCGGTAGCTTCAAGATAGTGTCGGATTCCTTGATCGTTCGCGTATGATTCGAACTGATCCAAGGTGAAAACGATACCCCGGTATTGGAAGATTTGACGTACAACACGTGAAAAATTACGATTCCAAGTATTCCATCGCTCCACGTGTTTTAGTTTTTGTCGGATAAAACTTTTAAAAAATCAGAAAACGTTGACTTCAGTGAAAATATGTTCATTCTTGTCCTTCATATTGTCCAACGGTCCCAAATAATTGATATAACTTGTTGTGAGATATACAGGGTGTTCAAAAAATTCGAACACAACTTTTCATCGTTGTGAAGGTGCGCACCATGTGCATTCTGTGTATTGGTATTGGTGTCAGCTATAGCCTAAAGGTGGAAACAGAATGCTGCGTTGTGCGTTGCTTCTCATCAGCTGTCATTGCTTGCGTTTTGTACTAAAACATTCGCCCGACGTAGTCTGCTGATTTGTAATCACAGGGCCCTATTATAGAAATCGAAGCGATAAGAATTTTGCTCGTTAGCTTTATTTTACTACTATAGAAATCGAGCAATTCGATAGCACCGAGCGAGTGATAGCTACCCACTCTACATTATTGTGCCAGATTGGTCCCAACAAATGGTGTCGACAACGATGCCAATGTCGTGCCATTTTGCAATGATTCTATCGACCTATCCTTCGTATTTGACAACTAATTACGAGCCAACGTTGGCACCAACCTGGCACCAAGTCGGTCGATTGCCAAACTGCTCGTCCCTTATTATAGCTCTAATCGATCTAAAGAAAATCATATAAAATATAAAAATGAAAACCCACTCTACTTTGTTGTGCCTAATCGGTCCCAGAAAATGGTGTCGACAACGGTGCCGATATCGTGCCACTTTGCAATAATTTTGTCGATCTATCCTTTGTATTTGACATCTAATTACGTGCTAACACTGTGCCAATCTGGCACGACGTCGACCTATTGCAACACTGCTCGACCGGTACCGTTACATTGTATACAAAGGTGAAACATAAGAAAACAAAGTAAATAAACATTGAACCATTTTATTTTTAATTTAATTTGTACATATTTATACTGATACTATCACTATGCAATATGACTATACTATGATATACATAACTATACTACAGAATCAACGACTATACAATAAAATGTTATAGCATTAGTAAATTTCCTCTCAGCTCATGTTTGTATTGGTTCGAGAATTTACAGTATACTGATAAAACATTTCGAGCCATCATAATTCTATTCCAAGTGATTCCATCCAGTCCAATACTCGTGTAATGCTTTTCTAATTTAGACGAGGTAAATTCACACTGAAATATAAATGTATTCACAAATTGGTTCTAAAAAATTTTGTAAATAAATATTACATGTAATGCATTCGCTGAATTGGTGACACCGGCAACTGACGAAGCAGTTCAAATGTGAAAGTTAGGAAGTGGCAGAAACAATGCGGTATATTCTGAAATAAAATACACGTTAGTCCATCCTTTCATTGAATATATTTGATTGCTGTTACCATTGTTTTATGATTGTTGCCGATTCAACCTATTTTTTGTTTTCACATATGAAGAATATGTGTAACTGTTGCTTAGAGACAATCTGTTCTAGAAAAAAACATGCTGTCAATGCAATCATTAGCATATTCTTAAATATACATACCTGATTAAAGACGCGCAACCCAAAGCCACCTTATTTGAATTATATAGTTTCCTTTAATTCTTTATCCTGAATGTATCCATAGTTCCGTACAAGACGCTCGAGGTGTAAAGCAGCACATTTTCACAGCGACATAGCCGGAATAGCAGTATCGTTACGGCAATCATTGGCAGCATTACATGAAAAATATCAAGTCTCCTTATTCCTTTTATTTCGTAGACACCAAATCACGAGTGGATAACCAAATGTTGTTTAGAATTCAGCTAAAATTCAAAAAGGCGTTAAAGACAGAATACTCTTGTTTATTGTGAAAATTACTTGTTTTTAATAATTTCCCGTCCGCTCCGCTCTCATTTGTTTATTCAAATGACAGTCCAGCGTGAAAGAGAAAAAGCAAACGCCAGTGATGCCGTTTCACTCAGTTAGAGTTATCTTCCAGTAATTATGGCTGAAACTTTAGGTAGTGCTATCTGCGGGGGACAAGGCGGGGTTGGATTCCATCACTTTTGTAGCACTTTTCGTCGCTCGGTCGACGTGGTGTCGATAACTACTCGAAAATAATTTAGAGCGGGAATGTTTACAAATATTTGTGTAGGTTATATATTCAAAACATTGGTACATTATTTTCTTCTCTAGCACTGTATAAGAATCCGCTATACGGATTGAGAATTATTTGTTGTGAGCTATCTAAAGATAAACGGTCCCCGATACTAAAATTGAGTAATAACAAGAAAGAAATAAACTTTGAATTAAAGGAATGTTCCCCCATAGCATTGCCGTCCGGTCCATTACAACCGTTCCCAGCATCAAAGTTTTCTTTTTCGGTGCAGTTTGCGAATTCGTACTGGTTTCCTCCTGATATCGAGATGGTAGTTAATCATCACTACTGGCGTTTCGTATATAATCCGTCATTGTATCATCACCAGTGAAATCCTGACAGCTGCAAATTTCTCCATCGAAACATTCGTCACACCCGCGCTCTACAACGGAAGCAGCAACACCTAATTCTAATGGCATCAACCATAATAGGTTTTAGTTTTTTTCTGGAATAGAATTAAGAAAATAGTATTTACATCATATATATAAAAAATAAAGCTAGTCATACTTACACCCGTTCAACTTAGTTATTTCCGTGATGAAGTTAATTTTAGCGATATGCGATGACCCGAGTTCATCGGCAATACTTCACCGGAGCTGTAAACATGGGTTGGAAAGTAGGCGGAAAAATAATGCACATCATCGTTACCTTCATCATCCAATAAGATTTTATAATATATGAATCCTAATTTTGTCTCATTTTGTCTCAACAAGATTGAACGTTTTTCTGGAATTAAAATAGGAGTTGATTACACATATTCTATGAGTACAAAATAAAAACTATCCATACGTACGAATTTGATTCTCGATCCAATCTCTGTTGTGTTTTGAATGACAGTTTAGAGAGAAAGAGAGAGAGAGAGAGAAAACAATCTCTGCAGTAATGCCGTTTGGCTCAGTACAAGTACTCACGATAGCTGCAACTATACGCAGTGCTGCTTGCGGGTGCATGGTGGGGGTAGATTCCTGCACTTTTGTAGCACTTTATGGCGCTCGGTCGACATTGAACCGACAACCGCTTGAAAATAATTTAGAGCAGGTATCGATGCAAGTGTCAGAAATTTTCGAGTTGTTTGGTTCGCTTTTTGCATATCTTCAGAGAATTATTTTGTTTTGGTTTGCGTCCTTGCTATTTTCCTTTGGGAAACATTTCAGAAACGCTAAATAATATGCAATTTTCAACACATGTTCGTTTGTTTTGATCAGCATTTGTTTTACGGTGCTGCCAGAATAGTGTATACAAGGTAAGTGTTCGATCCAGCATTTCTATTAATCATGTTATAATTTAGAATGCAGAACTTACTTCCAGAGCATATTTCAGTGGCTGAAAATGAGTGGACAGACAAATCAGCACCAGTTTGAACGACTCGTTGAACCAATGAAAGCGAAGGTAAACATTGCTCGAGGTATTTGTGGAGGCAGTTCAAATAGAATCCCCGTTAAGGAAAAGTTGAGGAGCTTAATGCACTGAGACCATCAATGTGTCTTGGTTCAGAATGGCAGAAAGTAAGTGTTTCTTCTACGATCCATATAAATTCATAAGTAAATTTCATCATATTCTTTGGATTACTATCAACCGAATTTCCTACCTAAAATTTGCTTATTCCTGCTAGCGTACATTAGTACGTGTTACTTTTGTCAGTCATTTTCTTTTTTATTGCTATACTATACCAAACTTTCTATACCATATGCTAAAGTTGAAATAGCTTTCAAAATAATAATGGTTTTTTTTAAATTACAGATTTGGATCGACATGAGGTGAAAGGTAAAGAAAACACTAGCACACAACAAGCGAGAATTTAGGGCCACAGGTGGTGGCCCAATACATGCAAAAAAAAAAAATTTGTCAAGAAAAGTGGGATTCATGCGTAACTCCTTACGGAATTCCATAGATTGCAGTTGTGAAAATACATGAAAAAGTTCATTTTCTAATAATTATATTATATTTTTGTAAAACAATTTGTTCCATGATGTCGTTTTTATTACACATCCATGAATGCATTACGTCTATTAAGCTTCATTCGTTGAGGAAATACCAGTTTTCTCCAAAGCATAACGATGTTAACACCTTTGGAAATATAGATATTTATAATTTTCGTAGCAGATGTCTCAAAAAAAAGATTTGGCATCCTTTCTATAGTGCTTTGTGAAACATATCAAATTCGTTTCAAAATATTTCAGCACGGCCACTGACATTCGAGCAGAGTAACGAATCGAGCTGTTTTCCTCGATTTCTATGGGCCCTATTATAGAAATCTATCACACCGAGTTAAATCTGGAATTAAAGAAATCGAGGAAAACTGCTCGAATAATTCTCTGAAGATATGCAACAAGTGAACCAAACAACTCGAAAATAGAGATTTGTCAGGTAAAGACTATCTTCATTTATGAGACTGGTCATTTGACCTTTATTGTTGCGTTCAGGCCTGGTTTAGATAGCTTACCATCAGTACGAATGATCAGTCAGAAGTGCAAAGAAGTACTTCAGAATAATTTCATTCTGTTTCTGCATCAAAAACACCGTGATAACTGTGTATTTTGGCATCAAATCATAAAATCCGGAAGGTCAAGGCGTGGTTTAATGGATAGGGGCTTAACATTGTGTCGGCTCAGATCAAACCTCTATCAAGAAGTAACGAGGAGCGATCATACGAATGGTAGATGCAGCTTACAAGAAGTATGAGTGAATTGAGCTGTGTCCTGAAGTGCCCAGTACTTTTCCATTGGGCAAAATTCTGGACGGTTCGGTGGATTTGCTGTTTTTGGCGCATATTTGACCTCATGTGCATTATACCATTTCATAAACAACGCCGTGGCTTCTTATGAACGGTAGCAACCGCTTCTGGAGACATTCCTTCTCGTAGACATCTTTATTGATAGTGCCGGTAGAGACGAAAGATTTGGATTTTCGGACACAACTGCATATGGCCTGCCAAACCAAGTACTTTTTGGGGAATTTAGAATGCTACGGCATTCCTTCGCATTGCAGCGTAAAAAGCGAGACCCGGAAGCTGTTTAAAGTCTTTGATATCGTAAGTTTCATCGTCCATTATGGTGCATGAACATTTTTGGAAAACTAGGTGTAGCTTTTTGCAGTGAAATTTTGCTTATCATCACGATTGGGCACCTTTTTCACTTTGTACGCCTTCAGTCCCGGTCTCTGCTTCACTTTTTGTACATATGATTTTGATTTTCCAACCTTTCGAGCCACATTTGTTTTCTCAATAATGGCAACCACCTTTCGGTCCATCTGTCGGGAGCATACTTTTCGATTTATTCCGTTTCCAACGCTCCGATCCACAGTTAAGTGCTGGTCAAACGATTTGCACACACTAAACACGGTACTCTTTGGCAGTTTTAGATTTTTGGCGAGATCGCGTACCGACAGTGTTGGATTTTACTGCCGTTCGCGCAAAATGCGTTTGCGTACTTCCACTTGATTTGACGCCATTTTACCAAATTGAAGAAGAATGTAAACATGTTGGACATCGAAATAAAAGGGAGGGTTTCAGCTGTCATGTAAGTGAAATATTTCATAAACTACACTGAAAGAAAAGTGTCCAAAATTTAACGTGGACAGGCTTTAGTAGGACGAGAAAACCATGCAGGAAGGCCGTAATGCATCTTACTAAATCGGCACTACAGAGAGTTACACTAACACTAACGCAGCAACTTGTGACTAATGTGATCAACAGTCATAAAATTTGGCCAGAGAACTGAAGGAAATGTGGGGGCTGAGGGAGGCCCCTGGAATTATTCCAGTCGTTCTCTCTGGAACTGCAATTTTTCCGAAGACACTACGGGAAGCGCTAAAGGATCTGGATATGGATGAGGAATTGGATTGAACAATTTCTAGACACCTCTAACGGATGTCCTGTCGGATTTCGAATACATTTTAGCTGGTTATCCTACCCGCGGTTTGTATTTTTTTCAAGAATTTTTCATCAGTTTATTCAACTCAGTTATCTCATCATCATCATTATTACCAATATCGTCGGGGACAGTGGTGAATCGGTTCAGTTTCTCATCTTCACTGCGCCTGTTCACCATTATCTTCATCGTCAATTGTTTTACTTAGATAGCTAATTATTTATGATTTGTTTCATTCGTCTTGTTTCTGTCCATTATTTTGTGTCTCCTTCTAGTATTTTGTTTTCCTGCGCATTTTTGTTTTTATTTTTCTGTTTCAATGTTTTGATTGGATTGTTTTCCTTGTTTGTTTCTCTCGCGCTGTCACCAATGTTCAATTTACGTTTCGACGGAAGGCAAATCCGAACCTGCTTAATCATTCACTCTATAACCGTGCGAGAAACTGTTTTGTGACCTGTTGTTTTGAAATAGCAAGAAAAAACTAAATTTCATTGGTCTGCGCGCTTGCGTGTTTGCTGTGTTTATTTGTGGAACTGTTTAAACTTAACCATGTTTTGCATGTTTTGTTTTTATTTGCTGCTTACATACTTATTACATTATGAATTTCATTCAAACTGAACCGCGCGTTTATTTGAAGTGTCATACAGTTTGGTTTTTTTTTGCTTCTGGAGAAACAGGCATTACAGAATGTACACATTAACGCTTTTTATATTGTTTTTTTTGTTTGTTTTCGTAAAAAATCTTAGATGAGAAACAAGAAAACGAAAAATATGTTTCCATAGATTATGCTTACACATTAGCTAAAAAGTTTCCTTAATTTCTCCCCCCTTCTCTCGTCTTAACTAAATGAACATTTTACTTCCAATTTTTGTCTGAAAATTTTCACAACTTTTCCACTATTTACAATGTTTGTTAGATTTTTTTTAATTTCTGGTTTTCTTCTGTGTGTATGTATGTGTTTTTTCTCTGTCTCGTTTCATCTGGTTTCTTTTGCCCTCTGGGACCTCATTCTTCACAGAAGATGAAGCTCATTTAGTTTCGATTTGTTAATGTTTTGGATGATAACGGTGCGTATATCGTCCTTTTTCTCTCTCTCTATATCTCACCATGCGTACTTGAAATGTTTGCGTGATTATTTGTCTCGATTACATTGGGTTTTTCTTATCTCTCTCTTGTGTTTTACAGATTGTTTAATTATAGTACGAACGAAGGAAGGTTGTTTCCTCCCGATTGTTACAAAACCTTTCTGCTGCTTGTGTTTTTTTTTATAATAATGCATTTGACTAACTAAGAGATCAAAATGAATTATTTCTTTAAAAGTATTATCTTTTGATATTTAAAAAAAACTCAGATTGTAACTAGTTCGAAAAATAAGCAAAATAAAAAGTACCCTCTCTCTTCTCCGCACGTCAAGGTATAATAATATCTGTTCGCTGCTGTTTGGGCGTCACATTTTCGCCCCGCCTCCCGAACCGAGCGAGCGGCTGGGAGGGGACGGAGCGAGACAACAAAGAATCTCTCTTTCGCTTTCTCTAGGAGCTACTGGTTAAGATTTAAAATAAATAAACTGAATAAAAAGTAAGAAATCAAAGTTTTTCCTCGCTCTCCGCTTCAATCACACTAATCGTTTTATTTTTGTTTTCGTGACCTCTCTTTGTGTTTTCTGCGTTTTAAATTTTCTCTTTTTTTGTTTTCATTACACGCTAAGTATTGGCATTTTGTTTAATTCTTTTAAAAATAAACTCTTCTCACGATTTCTTGTTTTAGTTTTGTACAAAGTGTTCTTCTTTCTTCTTGATCATCATCATCATCGTTATTAGTTTAGTGTGCATTTTTGAGACTCGTCAAATTTCAATCCGTTTGCGTTTGCGTTTCGCAGCATTTTCCCCTGATACAAGCAGAAAAAAAAGAAGAAACACAAGGAAGCTTGTTTGTTTCATAAACAAACACAAAATAAGAATGGCGTTTTGGGAATTTAAAGTACGTTTTGTTTGGGGCCTTCGCGCTCGGGAATAAACCGAATATCATTATAATTAAAGCGTTTCTCACTTTTGCGTTCTCCCCATCTTTTTTTTTCTCCCTCTCGGGGAATAAATAGTAAATAGAGCTAGCAACCCTGCTGCCAGCCGGCTTATTGCACACGAACGCTGCCAAGAGATGTCGCCACAACAGGATTGCTTCTTATATGCTGCTGCGGGCGCTGCCAAAAGCTGCTGAAAGACACGAGGGGCGCGGTTGTTGCACGGTTGTGGGTCTGCCCGCCTACTAAAAATAAATCCCCTCGACCTCGGTGGGACGGGGCGAGGGCGAGGGCAAAAAGAAAATCTCTCTTTCTCTGGTGCTAAGACTAATATGCTCGCTCGTGCTGCTTATGCTAATGCTAACTAACGTAGTCTAAAATAGTTTACAAGTATATGTATAAAAAACAGCGGCGATTTATAAAAAAAATAAACTAGGATTCGTGGACGAAAATAGGTTCTTTATTAGAAAGCTGCTTTTCTCTTTCCTTCTTTTATTGGCAAAAAGAAAATCGATTGTCTCAGGGTATATGGGTGGATGTTGAACGGAGAAATAGAAGGTAAAAAATGTCAATGCCGGGATATCAGCTTATTATTGCATCATTTTTGCGATCAAATCATCCTCAGGACTTCTGGATAACTAATGGTTGCAGTTGGAACTGGAGCGTGAAAGTGTCAAACGATAAAAATGTTATTCCTGAGTCATAGCGTTCCATGTCATGAAAATCAATAACATAAAATTGTGTTGATATCAATACAATTACTATTTTTACGTTCAATGGGACAATAATGTAAGTTTCAGTAACTTGAACATTGGTTGAGAAAATTGTATTGCAGAGCTCGGAACACTGCCACGGCTGCCTATGCGGAAAAACGGAAAACGGAAACGGAAAAGTATTACATTCAACCAAAATGCCACGGTCAACGAAGAGAAGGGTTACGGCTCTCCAACGTGAGTATGTGAAAATAACACGACCAACGAAGGAAAATATTGAGGAATTATCAAAATCGAGTTACTGTGCGGAAGAACTTGTTGATAACAATTCGTTTGTGTTATAAATTTGCTCATGTTACGCTCAGAATTTTACTTCATATGCAAATACATCTTCTATATATATTTACACACCCAAACCTTGCTATACAGCCGCTCTTTATACGGATTTTCGTTGAACAAGCTTGGAACCGATCCGATAGAGTTTGTATGAATTTGTATTGGAATCATTGATTCGTTATACGACTTTTTTCTTAGCGGCCCAGGAACGTATCTAGGCCGTAAAGCGAGGTATGGGTGTCTTCAGTATTGAATTGTTATTTTTTCTTCAAATGTATTCTAAAACTCGTGTCAGTGAAGCGCCACACAGTCTGATAAGTGAATTGATCTATTTACGTACAAAGATCAAAACAAACTAAACTAATTGCTCTTCTCTCACAAACACTATTACCCCATTTTTACACGTGGTTTTACCTATACTACTACAAAGGCTTGCTTCCACCTTCACCTTAAGCGTCGTTGTTGTGTCGTCACGAATGATGTAAAAACGATTCATAGTAGCACCCCAAGAAGAAGAAAGTCATGGGGAATACCCGGTCATGTTTCTGCGTCGTCGCTTGAGCCAAACATTCACGATATTTGAGCTCTGTCAGAAAAATGGCAAAATGGTGTATCTAGAGATGAGCAATGTTTTGAATAATAATTTGTGCCCATTACATATAATTTTGCATTATTGTTAGAATAACTGATGTATATAATGTGACAAATAGACATCCAGTCATCGGCAAAAAAGTGCACAATGATACAACGCTTGATACATAGAGGTTGTCTTGTTTGTTCCTCTTGTATCCGTTTTTTCTACATTTGTTTGTCAGACATTGTTTAGCGACGCGGTTAAAATTATCTATACAACGAAATTGTTTAAACTACAATGGCTCCCAGAATAGGTGCAACCTCATTGTCAGTTTGGTGTGTACTTTTTTGACAGTTACTCCCCAGACCGACTACGCGATTCTATTTGTTTACGTTCCGTAGCATGCATGGAATTTGAAATTTGATGAAAAGACGACTGCGGAAGATGGAAAAGGGCAGTTCACAAAGTAGAAACATCGTCGAGACAGTTCCCAGCAAACATTAAATCGTTTAAAATGCCACAATTGGAGGCGATATACATACATCCAAGACACAGGTATATGATGCGTATTATGTTATATTACATACGTATACAAAGCGGTGTATAACGATATTACGATGTTTGTTATACCGATATGCGACTTGACCCGACAATGTCACATAAAATGTATGAGATATATGTTTATTATACTGCATATAGCGATATCACGATGCTCAATATATGACTCAATCCATTAATGATATATAAAATCGAGTTTCTACATTTTATACGATTTTGGATACACATGATGTATAGTTTTGTCGATATTTCATACGATTGTGATTGCATACGAATTCATATGTGGTTTGGCATGTGCGAAGTTATACGATTTAATGTTTGCTGGGTTGTCCAGACTCTAATGAGGTACATAAAGAAGTAGTTTTTGTTTTATTTATGATAATTGTATTCCTAAGAAATGTTAATTTGTTATCAGAACTGAAATATAAAAACAAAATTTGAAGAAAGGTCATGCTTTAAGTGTACCCTGAATCAACGATACGGTCCTCAATTTGGGGATTACACTCGCGCAATTTCAACTCGTCATACATTTCTGGAAGATTCACTGTGTAGTTAGTCGGAGCTTTGTTTTCCGTGTTGTCCGTATCGCATCTACACTGCGATAGGATGGCAACTCTGAAAAGAGAAATTCACGTTTTTCAGGAACATGAGGGTACAAATTGATAAGCTAAATATCAGTCGCGTCACAAAAACTGTCCAATTTCAGCACCCATTGCTTAGCTATTTCTCGATGAGTTTGTGAAATTATTGCCCCAAGTGATTTAAACACTTCCTGACAATTCAGGGCAATATAAGTTAGCATATAATAGCGCTTCTAATACCCATACATTTGAGTAGACCGCAAGACGGCGTATTCCGTTGAAAGATATTCAAAATCAACACGCATCAAATACAGTAACGTACTCCTACTTAAACTATGCGGTAATCTGTCGGG
This sequence comes from Toxorhynchites rutilus septentrionalis, assembly GCF_029784135.1. NCBI lineage: Eukaryota > Metazoa > Arthropoda > Insecta > Diptera > Culicidae > Toxorhynchites > Toxorhynchites rutilus. Next base: position 160,112,331 of record NC_073744.1, on the reverse strand, counting down.
CAACACCGGATGCATTAAAAACGTTTTCATGAGCGCTTTTTTGAGTTTTTTTTAAATTCAAAACTGAACGAAATCAAGCTTAGAGTATATAAAATCCCAGTAGACCGGTAGATCGAGACTGAAGGCGTACAAAGTGAAAAAGGTGCCCAATCGTGATGATAAGCAAAATTTCACTGCAAAAAGCCGTGCTAAGGTGCTCTACATCCAGTTTTGGCAAAAATGTTCATGCACCAGATTGGACGATGAAACTTATGTTCTCGAAGACTTCAAACAGCTTCCGGGTCTCGCTTTTTATACTGCAATGCGAAGGAATGCCCCAAAAAGTACTTGGTTTGACAGGCCATATCCAGTTGTGGCCGAAAATCCAAATCTTTCGTCTCTACCGGCACTATCAACAAAGATGTCTACGAGAAGGAATGTCTCCAGAAGCGGTTGCTACCATTCATAAGAAGCCCCGACTCTCCAGCGTTGGTTTGACCAGATTTGGCCTCATGTCACTATGCAAAATCCATCCTGGAATGGTATAATGCACATGAGATCAAAATGTGCCAAAAACAGCAAATCCACCGAACTGTCCAGAAATTTGCCCAGTGGAAAAGTACTGGGCTCTGATTTAGCGAAAACTATTCGAAACTAAGAAGAAAGCGAATGGCATTAATGATTTCAAGAGGAGATGGAACAGCGCCGCCGCCAGCATATTTGAGGATACTGTACGGAACCTAATGGCAGATGTTCCCAATAAAGTTTGTGAATTTTACAGACAACGTAATTAACATCGAAGTAAGCTTTCCTTGTTTTAGATATAAGTGTATTTTACTGAAATAAACAATCGGTTTCGTTGTATTACGTGATTTTTTGTTTTACTGGCACCATCTTGGTGTCCGAAATTTAAAGTGGACAGGCTTTTTTTGGTTAGTTTCAATCGTCAAGTGAAAGCATTTTAAATGAAAGGATGGCAGAAAAGAACGCAACTGAGTAGAGGATTCTCGCAATCGAAAATAACTATGGCTGAAGAGGAAGGAAGAAGTAGAAAAGTTATTTTAATCTTTTAGTTTAGAAATTGTCAAGCCCTGGTTGAAGTACTGTTAGAATTCGATGGGGTCGCCAATGTCTCGTCATACGTGTTTTGCCCACACACATGGCATCGAAAATTTGACCGTAGAGATTATGACGGGGTGGATTAGAAGAACTAATCCTAGCCTCTCACTTCACATACGGTCTGCTGCATCGGTAGTTGGTACTATCAATAACACAACAATGGAAGCCTCAAATCAACAGTACCGCTGTGTATGGTTCAACTGTGAACATTCGAGCAATAAGAAAATTCTTGCACCGAAAAATGCGATATTGTGTAATTTACAATATGTGGATCGATAATAGGAATAGGAATACTCTTACGTCTAAATGACTACTGTGTAATATACAACAAAATTATCGTAAGATAAAGATGTATACGAACAAAGTTGGCTTTGTTACAGCTGAATTGCTAAATGAGCCTAATAAAATAAACAGATGGGATGAAAAAAAGCCTGTGTCCCAGTTCTCCAATGTTCAGTAATGTACGTAATGTACGTGTTCGCGTCACGTCGACTGTCAATGCTCGCTACCAGGTTCGGTTGACACAGTTTGTCAGCTTATATTCGCCCTTTTTTGTCTGAATGTTATCGAAGCAAATCGGCCTTCAGCGATTGAGTCAGAAATTCTTATTCATGTCATGTAATTCATTTATTTTACTCTCAAAAACGAAGTTCAGCATGGTAGTTTTGCTCTCACAGTACTGGACAAAATAGAGTACGCACCCTCTATCTTAATGTTGAACTCCCTGTATCTTTTCTAATATCAGGTTTATAAACTCGATAAATACGGAAAGATTGTAGTATTTTTGATATACTAACGATTGGTGTAATACACTCCACCTACGAATGACGGATCTCTATAGTAGCATGTCCGAAAAAGAATCTGAAACTGTTGAGAACCAGAAGGTCCAAAGCCTCTAAAGAGGATGGTTGTAAAAGCTGTTATCCATGGTTATTATGCAAATAAAGAACAGGATAAACTCCTAATCACATCACTTACCATAGTGAATCTTGATTCTTAGCTCCCCCACTAACAACTGTCCATTAGTTGATAATCGCTGCAGAAACACGCTTTAGAGGCGACCGTTTTGGCCTACGGGCGGCGAATGTCATACTAACGTCCCTTCCCTTTCCCTGGTGACTGTAAGGACGTGGCCGGTGGCGTTATTCACTATTTAAAGTTCGATTCACCGAAATTTGCACAATGAGAATAATTTACTTCTCCCAGGCGTCATTCAGTGTGTTCTTTGTGCAATTTCGCTGGTTCAGGTCAATCAGGGAGAGCAACTACGATGTGTATAGTCTACCCAGTCTAACTATACTAATGATTAGTGTGATAATTTTGTCAAAGAATTGCATGTGTTATTCACACTATTTTGATTTCTACTTCATACGATTTTCATTTGGTCAAAATAAAGTACTCAGTCTTAATAACATAATAAGAGTACTATTTCCCAGCACAGAATAATAGTGCCTTCATAAGTCTAAAAAGATTCCCATCCCTACAAAGAAACGTCAAAACAATGTGTTTGATTATTTCTTTATCATGCGCAGTTCAATCTGATAAGATGGGGAATAATGCAGATTTAAGTGAAGGAGGAACGCGAAAAATATACAAAAAGTATGAATAAGTAGGAAGTGCCATTGATTCGAAACGTTAACAGGTTTGTTTACTTTGTACTCAGCATACATTTTTGGCTGATGTCTATTTCTGCAGGATCAAACGCCTCAAATTTGCCCACGGAGGTGGCAGTATCATGGCGTGGGATGCTTTGCTTGGTCGAGTGTCGATAATCTTTAGAAAATTGATGGCATAATGACGGCAGGCTATTACATCAGCATTTTGAAAGGGAATCTTAAAGAGTCGGTGCGGAAAGTTGGCTTGGAGAAGAAGTTCATTTTTCAACACGAAACCACTGTGTACTGCCGTACTCCACGTGTTAGACTATTGAAATGGTCACCACAAAGCCCGGAATTCAATTCAATAGGAAATTTATGGTCCACTTTGGATCAAACTGTCGACAAGGGAGATGTCACCAACCGCGACAAACTGTTTGAAGCTTTGGAAAAAGTCTGGACAAATATTAAATCCTAACATACGAGAAACCTCGTTGAAAGTAGGGGAAAACGGGGTAAGACGGCCACCCTAAGCAATGAGTACAATTTAACACAATGTATACAAAATTGAGACATTTCATTATGTCAACATCGATCTTTAGGATGTTTGCCGCAATCACGTTGACTTCCAACAGTTTCTCTTTTTATTTCATAATGTTATATGATAAATTAAAAAAGGTATGAAAAAGGTGCTACTAAAATCATGACGGGTCAAGTTGGCCACCACTAAGGGTGAGATGACCACATGAAATGACTTGTGAATTTAGGTGTATAGAAAATGATTGTATTCGGCAAAATTGTGCTACATATCAAGGTCGTTGTATTTTAGATCAAGCGTGATAGGAGTGGGAGGTGTTATTTTCCCTGAATTACCTATAACGTGCTTAATGTACAAACCTTGCGAAATTATCATAATTGAAAATTATTATATTTGGTATCTGAAAAAAACATCAAATTTATCATGAATGCGCCTTAAGTTATTCAACCAACAATTCAAGTAGTGTGCTGTTCTCATTCAATTCGTCAATTAGGCGCGTTCAAAGATGAGTTTATGGTAAATCACACCTCTTACAATAGTGGCCATCTTGCCCCCGCTATGAGTCAAGCAAAAGTATCTCAATAATTCTATGAAATGTTTGGACATACCGTTTTCTATACAAACACACTTAACAGATCTGTGTGTTTACTATTATAACATTGGTTTCATAAGACATGTCCATATTCACCACTAAAGCACTTAATTTCTTGCGAGCAGAATAACAAATCGTTGCCCGTCGTCATCTGAAAAATTTATTTTTATTTATCATGACGTTTCACATATACACACACGAAAAATTGGGTATACATGATTGAGTGTAATGCAATACACCAAACTAATGTATTATGATCGTCCAATAGTTGATTGTCTCAATAATCTAGAGAGTAGCCATCATACACCGGGTGACCGTCTTACTCCGTCCACACCTATGCCTCGATGCCTGCAATTCGTGATTAAAGCAAAAGGCGGCCAAACTAAATACTAACGCCGAGACGAATCAGTTTGAATGTTAAATTACTGTAATGCGTACTTTATTTTGTCCACCTGAAAAATAATAATTTTTAAGTTCATGTATCGGTCTCATGTCGCTGTATCCAGCATATTCCGAAAGGACATCTTCAGTACTGTCTTTGGTTAGAACACTTTGAATATCCATCTGCATTAGATTCTACCAAAATCAAAAACGTTTTGAAAATATCACACTTGTGTACTTTATTTTGTCCAGTACTGTATGTTCCCTTTTGAAACGAATAAGCTGAAATTGTTGTTTGCACAGTTGTTTGTCAAGATATTGATGGGTGGATTTAGTGATCCCCGATTTTTTTAATTAATCGTTCATCAACTAATCGAATACTTTTCAGCAGTTTGTTATTCGATACGATTACTCGCCCCAATCGATTATTCGTCACACTGAATGAAATAATTAGTTAGACTAATATTTTTTATTTGCTAGAAAGCCATCTGGAATAAAAAAAGTGTTCACTCCTCCTGAAAATCAATTATTATCCATCACGCTCCCCCAAACTCGTAAATGAAGTTCAATTCGCGTTGACGGCATTGAGCTTCGTTTAAAAGTTTAAGGGAGCGTCAATGATTGATTTTCAGGATCAAACTGCAGCGGCCGTACGTTTTTTTTCTCTGGGTTTGGATCGATTAATCGACGTAAATTATTCGTTCGCTTCGATTCTTGGTTGCGCAGTATTCGTTCGATTAATAATCGATTTCTGTAGGAAATATTCGATTAATCGATTAATCGAACAATTATCGGGGATCACTAGGTGGATTAACAGTCAAATTAACCACGTAATAGGCAGGATACAATCCACGTTTGACACTCTTCCGTGTTCATCATCCCAAAGGGTGCTCATACACTGTTTGACCGAAGCCAAATATTTGACTCTTTTTGACAGATAAAATTTGGTCAACGTGTACTGATCAAATATATTCTACACAAAACACGACAAGCAAATATTGGATGCCTAAAATATTTTTTCAGTCTGTTCTTCGAACCTGTCGGTACATGGTTAGGTTTCCTTGAATATTTCAGTTGATATTTTCCATGTTCGGTGTTTGATATTGTTTACTACTGTTGAAAATTGAAGAGTGGCAAACAAAATAGTGTTTGTACAAATATCAAATCAAACCTTATCTGTCAAAAAATATCAAATATTTGACCTCCGGGCAAACAGTGTACGGCCACCTAAACTGCACCATGGTTACAGAAACCCGATCCAAACGCGTCCAAGTCTGCATGCCGATCATTTATGATTGTGAGGAAGCGCGTAAAACTCAAACACTCAGCGTATATTATAGCTATTTACAATTTGCCGCTCTTGTTCCGCGATTCTTCTCACCAGCTTAGGGTCAAACATTCTGTTCATGGCTGAGATCATTGCTGTTTGTGTGAATACAGATGTGTTCGTGTGTACGTATGATGTCGATTTCTATTGTTTCCATTTCCGGGGACCTCTCTAATACTTAACCAACAGAAACAGGTGGCTAGATAGCAAACCGAAATCGAAAAAAAATGTCTCGAAAAAAACGTAGCAACCGTGGTGAAAATGGCATAAATTTTGCAGTTTCGATTTCCGTTTCGTTTTTTTTTGTCGTCTCTACTTGGATTTCCTTTTCCTCCTTTATCTTCGAGGCGTAAGTTTTTGTTTACTTTTCTTGTTTTCACTTTTGTTTTTCTAATTTTTTTTTCTTCGTAATATAGGCACTGTTTTTCATCTCCTTAAAGTTTAGTTTCACGATTTTTGTTTTTGTTTTCACTTTTTTTTTTATCTAAACTTAAGCTTACAAAAACAAAAGTATAACCTCGAAGTGAAACGAAAAGCAAAATGGTTAAAACACTACAAGAAATTGTATAGCATAGTAGAGCTGGGAAGGGATGGAGGGGGGACTCGTTCCGAGTGAGCTTCGCTCACTCGCCACCCATGGCGACAGAAGATGTCGCTCCGGTCGCATGCTGTGATTGGGCCGCAGCGCCGAAATCATTGCCGCCACCAAGGAGCTCCTGCTTTACCGACTTGCGTGCGGCAACAGCAGCAGCAGCGGCCGCTGCGGCCATCAAACTGTTGTAGTTATGCTGCTCGTGGGGAACTGGCAACACGTCCGCGCTCTGCTCGGATGTAGTGCTCGTGGGATCTCCCACCACCAGCTGTGACATGTGCTGCTGCTGTTGCAAGGCATCGACCCGCAACACAAGTGTCGCGTCGTCGAGTGACACATCGTCAACAACGGCGTTACCGGCAGTTCCTCCGGTTACTCCTTCTCTATTATCGTTACGATTACTGCTAGCGTTATTGTTATTGTTACTATCGTTACCGTTATTGTAGCTACTATGATTACTTAACATTAGACTACTACCGCTGCTGTCAACGTTATGCTGCTGTTTTTGATCCTGCTGCTGCTGCTGCTGTTGGTGGTGGTGGTGGGCGGTGTGGAGTTGAACGTTGCTTTCATGCTATTCTTTCACCAGGCGGTAGATGTGGTGCTGGGCGCCGTGTTCCGACGTCGACACCTCGAACACAAATGCCACGCAGAGCAGGGTTTCGTCCGTTTCCTTGTTGGAGATGACCTGCCGAAGTCCCCAGGAAAAGGTAGGTTAATCTCTGCAAACTAAAAACAATGATTCATTCTTACCTGCAGGATTGTAAAGTTTTCCAGCACGCTGTTCATCATGTACTTCTCGGGCAGGTGCTTCAGCTTGTTTATGAAGTTGATCATATAGTCGCACATCGGTGACCGACTGATCCGGTACACGTATCGACCGTTCTCGAAGCGGGAGTACTCTGTTTCCACCTTCTCCACCACCTGCTTGCCGAAGGAACATACCTTGGTTGAGCAGGTGATCACCATGTTGTCATTGCTTTCGTAGCTGGAAGGAAAGGGTTTGGGTTAGATGGTGTTTCCACCAATCCGAGAGAGATCCTCTGTGTAGGGTATTTGTTAGCTAGATTTATCAAATGATACTGGCAGTGTAAGTTAGCAGGACAACGTAATAGGAACACGCATGACGAGGGAGAAGAGAGAAAAAGGAAGGAGATCTTTTGAGTGAGAACTGATACGAGATAGGACGTGTTATTGAAAGGGGAAAATAAAATATTATTTGAAAGTGAGCTACGATTAGAGGCGAATGAACTTCAAAGTTTAAAGCCTCTTAAAAACAAAGAAAGAAAGAAAGAAGAGCTACGAAGGTTTTTCTAAGAGAATTTCCGGAACGGGATTGATACTGGTATCTACACTCTTGAATACTCACTGACTACTGACACCGTAGAAGGCCCCTGCGTCATTCGCGATGTTCGTGTTGAGGTCGGCCCAGAATTTGACGAGGAAGAACGCATTGCTGGGACCCTTCTCGTACAGCTCCTTGAGGCCGCCGGCCTTCTGCGGGAATTTGTCGTAAATCTCTTTCACCTCCACCGATTCGAGCAGGGGATGGGCAGGCTGATCGCCTATATGTACAAATAAGTGCTTGTGGTACTGAAAAGAAGTCGCGTTAGTCGTGGGGTCCATCAGGGTTGTCCTCATTGGCCTTACAGTATCTTCAACACGTAGCTCCAGATAGGCGCTGTACTCTACGAGGCGGAATTTGTGCGTTGCTATCGCTCGGCCCTCCCAGGGGTGTGCCGCCTGGAGGCCACTGTCGGACACGGCTGTGGCCGTCTTGCCCATCGGACCGTACGCTGCCTGCGCGAAAGGTTTCACGTCCTGGGATGTGCTGGGCTGCAAACCTGGTTGCCAGAATTGCTGTGGGGGGAAGGAAAAAGACAATTTGAGGTTAAACCACTACAAGCGTGAAGCTCAAACAGTAAGCGGAACAAAGTACTCATGAATTTGATGGGTGTCATTTTGCTGCGCGCTCAGAATGAAATTGATTGGGTTAGATGGAATCCTGGAGCTGGTTCACAAACAGCTTATAGTTTAGTTTGAAAGCCAGCAGCAGTAACAAATACACAAAGCACGCGCACGCGGTATCGGCGGTAGCAGCAGCAGCGATAACAACAGGTTAAACAAAATTATAGCTGGCTTAAAAACCATGTTCGATTATTTGTAACAGCCCTTTTGCGCTGGTTTCAAGTGGTCTTGATCATATCGAGCGCGATCCGGATCCACGATGATGATGAATCAGGCTTCCTCCCGCGTTGACACCAATAATCGGAAACAGGTTTCCGAAGAATAAAATGAAACAGGTTTGTTGTAGACTTCGAACGAAGCTTGCAGCTAAAATGGGAAGTCAGCCAGTCAGTCTGTCTGTCGGTGTTTTCAGTTGGCAATGCTTTGCTATTGCTGTGTAATTTATGAACTTTGGATGCATCTCCTCATGTTCATCATCACGTATCTCGCGTCCAGTTTATAACCGATTGCGTCGTTCGCCGCCGCGCCTCAATGGGTTGTGTCATTAATTGACGTTTGGCAAATTGGATGAGTCGGTTGTAATTATTCGATCGCCGCGCACAGATTGATGGTTTATTTATCAACGCGATTAGCACACTTTAACCTTCTTGCAGCTTGTGCGAATTGAAGGTTAGATACTGAAATCATGGGCGATGAATCATCATTGCGATCAAAGAGTCTCGCAATGATGATCGCAATGAATCGTGCATAGACATTTTCCGAGATATACTTTGAAGGTCCTTGCAGAGTTCAAAAAGCATTTAGAAGAGCTATCCAGAAAGTAGCAGATATTTTTGATTAGCACGGCAGAAGGCGCGGCTAGAGCCGTCATCTTGGCGTTAAAAGATTACTACGCTCAGTACGCATCAGAAAGGTCCGGAAGGTCCGAATCTCTCTTACTTTTCTCACTGTGATGACTTTAAAATGCATTCAGTAATTAGTTTTTTTTTGGCAAAAAACTACGAGTCGATTGCAAATCAGAAACGTCCGCTACTTTCTGGAGAGTTATTTCAGTTAAGATGTTTCTTCCTAAGATGTTTTAAGATGTTTATTTCTTATAAAGTTACATAATTGGATCATATTCGTGCAACATAAGTGCAATTTCCATACTTTTTGTTTCACAGCAGATCACACAAATGGTCGGCGTTCGGTCAGGCTGGACTAAGTAACATAATTATGATTTCGAGTAAATCGAAAGGTTCCAATTAATCTCCCCAATTGTTTTTCTACGGCTCTTATTTACTCTTTATCAAGCTCGTATAATGGTATTATTACAAAAAATCTCTTTGACAACAATCAAGGGGTTTTACGACTGGCTCTGTGTACTTGGTTCACTTTGACTTAACAATAACATATTATTTAGAGACTTGGTCCACTATGGATGAACTATGATGTGATAAAATCATATCATTTATTCAGTAGAATTTCCTCCATAACCGGTTTTCCATAAACCATAAACCTCTATAAACCGGTTTTATGGCTTGAAACAGTATTTTACTTACCAAAAATAATCGATAAGTATGTATTTTCGAGTACAATTTTTAATTTAAAAAAAAATTGTTCCACCAACAAATGGGTTAGCGAGAATTCGAAAAAGAGTAACTGCAGTCAATGAAGGACCACAGTTGGATTTGAAATCGACCATGAAAAGCTTGGTAATTAAATTTTGACGTAGGACTACGTCTTTCATTTCTATACCGGGGTGTAAAATCAAAGTTTCGAAAACGAAAGCGTTACGCCGGAGACCGAGATTTTGAGCGTTAATAGCTCCTAAACAACTGAACGAAATGGTATGATAAACACTTCATTCGAAAGATAAAATGTCTACGCGTTCTATACTTGTTACTTTCTGATCCAAAAACTTGTTTCAATAGTCTTAAAATTGCTTTCAAAACAGGCTATTGAAATCACCAATCGGTATAAAAGCGAGCGCCGCTCGGAAATCCACTCAGTTCAAATTGAACAGCGATTGGAGCATGTTGTCGCTGTTGTGGTGAAGCTCTTCGTTTATCATGAAAGCGCGGATGAACGGTGTCGCCAAGAGACTGTTTGTGCACCTTAGGCCAGAAAAGAATCCATCAGGAGGAGAGTGATGCCACAAACGGTTCCCCGGGAAGATCTCGGAGCAGCCGCTACACACACACATACACGCGCGGAATTCTTTCCATTCGGATGCAATTCAGCATCGAGAAAGATCCAGGAAATAATCTGCCAGTTCCTCTGGGAATTTAAAAATACATTCATGTGAAAGAGTTTATTTGAATGTTTTCTATCCATGTAACACTGTGACCAAATACATTTGGTTTTGTGATTTTTCAATCAATCGCAATTAACAGGATAGCTTCTGAAGATTATTCTTCCCCATCAGTAGGATATTTCCGTATCCAATATTGTATGCGCCCACAATCGATTATTGCTCAGTCGCCGAAAGTTCCGAGCTCAGAGAGTTCATTCCCCTCTAGTTTGACTTCCAAATTGCCATCGTAAACCACGCCTTCTCTCGATTCAATCACGCACAAAAAGCATACTTAAGCGATATTCTGGTGGTGAGACGCATTAATTTTTCGTGAGGACATCGACAAGACAACATCGTTGCTGAGGGTGCTGGTCGACGAAGGATCGAGATCTGCTCTGAAAATCAAACAGTTTGTTTGAAACTGTGAGGGAGCACAGAGAAGCCGATCCTTCAGGAGAAGAGAAGGTGACCATCGAAGTAACCGCTACACACACACACATACACGCACGGAATTCTTTCCGTTTGGATGCCATTCAGCATCGAGAAAGATCCGGAAAATAATCTGCCAGTTCCTCTGGGAATTTAAAAATACATTCATGTGAAAGAGTTTATTTTAATGTTTTCTATCCATGTAACACTGTGACCAAATACATTTGGTTTTGTGATTTTTCAATCAATCGCAATTAACAGGATAGCTTCTGAAAATTATTCTTCCCCATCAGTAGGATATTTCCGTATCCAATATTGGATGCATAAAACCTTGTGCCTCCAACGTAACGCTCTCGTTTTCGAAGTCCCCCAAATATTCATTCATTCAGATTCAACTTCAAACAAATGATCTCTAAATCAACGATAGTCCTACGTCACCCTTGCGGTTATACCATAGATATAACCCACTTCCTGTTTTTTCACTCTCTGACACTTGGCCCACATTGTCTGATCAAGATATAATAAAACATTTGGTCAAATTTAATATAACTTTGAATTGTCTGAAAAGCATAAACATTTGGTTTAAAACTCGGTCGTGTCTGCTGAAGGCCAAATCGAAGAATCTTCTGAAGCGGAACAATCTAATATTCGCTTTCTGATCGCTATGGTCGTATGCACTTGGTCCACTCTGACTGCATACTATTACCAGTTTTAGCAGATCAGTCAAAATAAATGTATGGCAAAAATGTGGCACACCTCTAGTAAACGTCTGACCACTTTGGACTGAGCCTAGTGATGTCTGGTAAACTTTCAATTGATCGATTAATGACTGCATCTGCATCTTTTCAAGACCGTATGACCATCGCAGGTATATACAGGACATGATTTGTCGGGGAGGGAGCAGCAAGTGTAATGAAGATATTTAAAAGGGTCTGAAGAAGCTCAGTAATCAGTAAGCTCTTCTTCTCAAACGGTGATGTGATGATGGGATGTCTATGCCAAATAACATATTGTATTCTCAGTAGCCAGATCGAGAACACGCGAATCGAAAGAACATTCCTTGACGAAAATCTTGAAGTGTGCCAATTATTGGATGAAATCATATTTCGATCGTCTCACGTTGGAAAATTCGTTGTTCCTTTCCTGCACTCATCAAATAATAATCCGATAAATCATTGAGCTTCTAATCTTGCAATTCACACATCAATGTCGATAAGAAGAACCATTAAAATTTCGCAAATTTTGAATTGGTGATATATATCATGACACGATTTTCCGATTTGAGATTTTTTTTCCGAGATTCTTTTACGCGATTTGCTCGAAATTACGTGATTTTTTTTGCGCACACGCATCAATCGCGTAAAGAAAGAATTCAGTGAAAAGATGATTAGAGCTAAAATTGTTAAATTAAGCAACTTCATTCCATACCAAATTTTATAATCCTTAGAATGAATGTAACAGAGCCGTATACAAATAGCGTACTTTTTGAATTAGAGTCAGTTTCAAAACCCAAATATACGATCATCTTGTCAGCCTACTGTGATTTGTTTTATTCAAGGCGCGCATTTTGACAAAGAAATCTCAACATTTCGAAAAGCACTAATAAAATGTCGAAAAAAGGCAAAATTTTCAGATACTTGTGCCCTACACCCAAAGTTAATTTTTAGCACATGTTCTGGCATCCCGATTTATTACATTAAATGAGCTGAAAGATAACATAAAATGTTCTATTCCCCAATACATGTATATCATTTGTATAATATATATGCTAGAGCCAATATGAGGGAGCGAAACAGGAGACACATTTAAATGAAAGCATATGAAAGCTTTTTGTATAGTTTGCCAAATACACTGCCCAGGCAGAGAAAGATATATTCTCGTTCATGTTTTTCTTTATCGTCTTAGAAAACACCTTCCAACTTCATTTTATGATGAACTGTAATATTATCACGCTCCTTTATAATAGCGCTGGCAGCTATATGGATAGCGTGGTCGTGTAAAGTAACTTTGTATTCCAGATGGCCTTGGTTCGATCCCTATTGACGTCGTATGGACTTTTTTTTGCACAATCCCAAATGTAAAGAGAAAAGAAAACAGAAAGAGATGTCTGCACGCATACATACAAACCATTTTTAAGCTTTTAAAATAGCTCATTATTTGGGCATTTGACTCTCATGCATAGGAAATGGCATCTTTTCTGCCAAAGATGACATGTTTTCTGCCAACGCTAGTTTGGGTGCACAATCCTTCGCACGATTAAAAATTTTGACATTTGACAATAATTATAGGAGTTGTGTCCATTTGTGTTGTGAACTAGTTTAGAATGCATCGAAATTTTTTGATAAACTCTTTAGTAGAAAGTTTGAGGGGTGTAAAATAATTGTAGTATTGTATAATCAGCTGAACGAATAAGACAACAAATACGAGGATAATGAGCAAGCATCGCAAATGTTATTTTTTTCTTGGTGTTATCGCAGATATTGTTACGGTCTTTTTCCAGTTCACATACCCACGTTCACATGCGATTATATGTTTGTACCATTATTCCACCCATCTAATAAAAAAAACAGGCGGCATAAAAACCAACGATCTGTATGAGTTCCTGGGATCACACGAGTTGTGAACCGAATCACACCACGACTTTACCTGATACACTGTCGAAACTCCAAAGCGATGTGGTCCGCTCGCTGGCAGGAGCAGGAGCCTAATATTAAAATCATAATTTTTACATCAAAGACGAAAAGCACCGGAATTGTCTAAAAAGTTTGAAAAGTTTGTACGAGAAATTGTAGCATCATTCGTTCAAGACTCGTTTTCACTTTCCATTTGAAGTGTAGCTTCACTGACGGATATACAATAAGGGAGAAACGAATGCAGAAGAACAGATGGGAAAATTTATTGTACTTTGCAGAAGAGAAATAAAAGCACTTGATTTCGTTGTAACAATTGAATGCGGAAAATTGAAATAACACTGGCGATGACGTTCATTGATTGAATTCGTGATCGAAAATTATAGTTTAATGGTGTGCAATAGAGAGGAAAAACGAATAAATTTTTGAGAAAATATCCTGAGGGGTAAGAAAATCATTTTGTTTCTGTACCTTGGTATGACCAACCAACTGATACTGTAATCAATGAAACCAAACAAAATATCTGTTTACCTCTCACTGAATATGTGTGGTTGGTTCTGTCTACTCGATCCTTTTATCTGCACCTCGAAGAGCTCCATGATAGAGAAAGTGTATTACAGCAACCTGAACCACGGAGGCCCTCTTCTGTGGCTCCATTATTATAATCCAATCTGGTCTTCTCCTATCTTTATGTTGTTTGGAAAATTATTCCAAATGATTTCATGTGCTCCATTTCGGGCTTCGGTAAAATCATATTCGTTAAATAAGGGTATAGGTCTTCGTTCCGAGATGAGGTCGGGAAGCGCATCAAAAGGCAGATCTGGATTAAACCTTCCTTAAACTTCAAAGGTTCAAGGAAGGAAGATATGTTTCAAGAATGTTTCAAGAATGAATGCAATCGGAAGCAAGAATGGTATCATGATTTCAAGAGATCAATACTGAGAACATACAAAATTCTATCCACCAGTTCGAAGAGCGTCATTTACTCAAACCGAGATCGTTGCTCTGGGCAAAAGCTTAGCGTATTGGTGCTACCGCATGAAACAATCTATTCGGTTTTTACGACCCCATCTTTCTTTAGGTATTTTTCATGTAGCTTGTTGGAAACTTCTGAGAAGTTTTACGAAGGCCACAAAGAAAAAAATAACAAAATGTTCGATAGTGGAATTTGGACGGTATTACCGTTCTTCGATAACAGCATAGCCGGTATTCTCATTTCTGATGATAAGTAATCCTGAAGGGTGTACCGTTTAAAATCCGCTCACACAAAACTCATTCTCAAAATTGTAGTTTTGATCCGATTTTCACCAAATTTTCAGGGGTGAAAAGAGAAAACTAAAGTTAGTTTTGGCTTTATTCATCAGAATCGACCGTTTTTCGCATATAAACCCATGCTTACTTCTTTTCCTCTACATTCTTCACCACTTTAGGTCGTTTGAGAAGGTGCCCCTTCATAATGTCCAGTATCTTTCTATTGGGCGCAGTTCCGGAGTGTTTGGGGAGTTTGCATCTTTCAGCACTAAATCGACATAATTCGCCTTATATCACTGTAGCATGTCCTTCGTGTAGTGACATGATGCCAAATCCGACCAGAAGATCGTCGGACCGTCGTGAGCCTTCAGAAGAGGTAGAAGCCGCTTTTGGAGACACTCTTCCGAATACACCTGTCCATTTATAATGCTTACAGTAACGAAAAGCGTCCTCAGCTTTCCGCAATCACTTGCCAAATCAAGCACTTCATGGCAATCTTCGACATCTTCTGTATCCGGAGGTTCTCGGGAACATCCAACTTATCTTTGGCAGTCACATACAGGTTTCCTGGAATCTGGCTGAAGTCCGCCTCCACACATGTCTCGTCATCTATTACGCAGCAGTGTAGTTTCGTTAACTTCTGGTCGGACAACTTTCAGGTACGGCTTTTTGTGGCCGTATTCTGTTTCTCGTCACAATTTGAGGACTTTTGAACCTTAAACGTACGTAGTATTGCTCGAGTTCGCATCCGATTAACAGTCAGACATTCTTCGAGAAATTTTGTAATGCCAGATACAGTGAAATTCGCGATTCCCTACTTTTTCCCGACGGCACCATGCGACAGATTCTTATTCTCGTGCGAAACTTTTTCGCGCACGCACTGTTCTTTCGTCGCCATTTTGAAAACTTTTGCACACCTGATAAAATCAACTCACTGAGTGTAAACAATACACATTAAACTGCGCCTACGCAAAATTTCAATTAAATTTACCCAACGGACCAACATTTACAGCAATTCGCGGATTTTAAACGGTACACCCTTAATATGAAATCCAAATGAAATGTTTTGAAGCGTTGGAATGATTGTTTAATATCTTGTATTATCAACGAGTTCAATATCAATGAAACGATCTTTCAAAATAATCGTGCATTCAAATTTGGAGATAACAATCGAGTGCACTCAAAAATACGTATAAACATTAAGATTAGAAAAAAGTATTCAAAGAACAAACTTTTCAGAAACTTTTCAAAAAACTTGATTTATACACCAGATGGTACTATATGAACGTTCAATGGTACACATTGAAGATATAGACGTCATTTCATGGAGCTGTCAAAAACCAGCAAAAATTGTTTGATTTGGTAGAGTGCATTTTTTTCACTAGATAATAAAACATAGCATTTGCTTGAAGTTTTGTTGAGCCACTTCCAAATAGGTTTAAGACGATGAATTGGAAGCATTACTCGGTTTGTTTTGCAGACGACAACTGATTCGTTTGAAACAAGTATTGATCGGAAATAAGATCACAATAATGATAACGCTCGGCTGTGTTACTATATCGGTTGCGAGCCATTTGGAAAATGGCGGTCAGATCTTGCCTCTTCTAGCAGTTGTTCCGGTGGATAAGAACGCTGAATTTCATTTATTAAAATTGCTTGAATTCATTCGTTGTTCTCAAATACGAACGTTCATTCTATCAGAATTTCAGAAAATTTCCAGAAAGATGGTAAACAGAGGTGAAAAATTATACATGTCACTTCTATCCGCTGACGGAACCGACATTTCGGTCACCGGAAACTGCCAAGATAACACAGAAACACACTCTCACATTTCATTGCCAACTCGTTCCCCAATATTTTTATCCCAATCAGGTATGCTAATCGGAGATAATAACATCCAAGTTCCAGTTTTGACCATCTTTTGACAACGGCATCATTACGATGATAATACCTTTTCCCCCTTATCTCTTCTTCTAATTTCCGTCGGAGATCTTGCTTCGCTGCTTATAGCTGCTTATTAATAGGTCAAATCAGTCATTTGGACCGATCCAAACCTGTTTTCAACAATCCCTCTTTTTCTCTTCCAACAGCTTGAACAAACGATTCGGTTTCGATGGAATGTTTCTTTCTTCTCTGTTTCTGACAGCTCGAAAGTAATTGGCGCAATTCGAAATAAGCGTGTGCGCAAATGTCTCCCATTTCGATCCACATCCCAATTTAATTTTTTTTTCGGTGGAAAATAATTGCATTTCATCGATCGAGCGCGCAATTTTACACGCTTACGCAGCGGAGCCCAGCCCAATTGAGTGAGTATTTTGTATGAATATCGTGTGACCTTTGATTTCGTGTGGAAAGGCGAGAAAATCTGACGCTTGTTATGGTGTCTAATTGGGGATGGAGCTCGAGTTAGCACCCCTCGGAAACGAGCCTGACCGGAGGGGAAATTATCGCTATTTACATGATCATTGCATTGAAATTAGGTTGTGAATGATGCAGCAGCAGCGTGAACGAACCGATTTTTGTTGGAGGATTGATTACACCAACGAAATTATATCTGCGGGTAATTGCGGCGTTTTGAATTTCATCGGGTAAGAGAGAGGGAATAGCGCCAGCGCCTCGTTCAATAAGACATTGTTAACCTATCCAATGAGTGGATCTGATGATCCCTATTACGATGGTGTGATAATATGTTTGGCAACACTGTTAATGGGTTAGTTTGTAGAGCAGTTGCATTTCAACGCGTTGAGTTGGGGGTTAGTACAAACAGGAAGGCTTCAAACAATGGCCTACAGGGTGGCAGCAGCAGCGCTAGTAGACAGTGACAGTGACAGTGACAAGAACAAACCACAGAATAGCGAACACGGGTGCCCATCAACAGCACAGCACAAAAAACAAACGATATAACCTCAAAAATCGTTCTTACGCTGGGATGTGTCGGTTGTGTTGGCGGAGGTGGTGGATTATGGAGAGATGGGTGGTGTGGATTGTGATGGTGGTGATGGTGGTGGTGGTACGGAAGACAGGAGGAATTCGCTAGGCTTAACCCTTTCGCTGCTGCTACCGTGACGATCTGTGCGCTAGTCATGCCGATCATGGGCGTCGGGAACATCTTCTCCTTGGCACCCATCACTGCGTGGTCCTGGGGGGCGTTTCGGGACATGAACGTGTTGTAGTCAGTAAAGGGCAGTTGTGTAGAGAATCAAGGTTTCTTTTTTCAAAAGGGGAAGAAGCCAGCTAACTTTACAATTGAACAGCAGTTGTAAAACCACTGCAGAAAACCCGAAACGAGAAGGTTGCCGAGACATCTGGGATACTATACTTACCACTTTCATCTTGGCCTGGAATTCGCGCAGTTTTCGTCTCGCTAGGACCTGTATGTGAGAGCTGACCTGTTTCCGCGTCCGCGTCTTGCCGGTTCGCAGTTTGATGTAGCGGGCTATCAGTTCATTGCGTCCTGAAAAAAATAAACATAAATTAGCGAATATTGCACTGTGATTTCGATTGGCGAGATCAATGGTTGTCAAGGTGAGTATAATACTTTTCAAGCTCTGGAATATAATAGACTTCCCCCATCCCTTCATCCTATACCCCGATCGTAATGATAAAAATATGCAAAAGACGGACAGTCTTCCGGAGCCAGGCTGCTTTCACCATGCAGCGCAGAGAGCACCAGAGGGACACTTTTCTCACTAATTAATTTCTTCCAATCCAGAATGAACGATAGCGTGACAAAAGATGAGGAAAATTCTTTCCCTGGAAAGAATTCGCTCCCATTTATTATTATTTTTATCATTAACGTCTTCCGGTGCCGCGCGTCTTTCGGGCTTTTGAGGAGCAAGATAACACAGAGAAGCAGCAGGAGGGAAAAAAAGAAAGTGAAATCCTTACAACTGCCGGGCGCAAATAGCTGTAGTTTGCCTTGAAGCTTCTTCCTCTCTGGGAACCCATCAGCCAGCCGCCGTCCTTTTTTCCCCCAAGATTTATTGCCGTCATCCTTTCCGAGAGCGCTGGGAGCGCTCTCATCGCCACGAGGCCGACGAAAGCGACGACGACGAGATTAAGTATTCTAATTTTAATTATTGTCCCGTTCGCTTTGTAGTTCTCCTTTCTTCTGCGGAGCGGACTCACCATCCGGCAAAACATCGGCAGCCTTTTGAGCATTACACAAAAAAAAAATAGAAGGGATGAGGTTCGGGGTATTTACTGCTCCTTCTGAAATTGATTTGTCGGAAGGATAGTTTTTGGGGTTTGAACCGCAAATTGTATCATAATTCCATTCGAATCAAAATATTGGATTTAGAAGAAGATCGAATTATTAACCCTCCTGTACTCGCGCACGGTGTCACAGACTGTGCGTGTCTCTTTTTTTTGCTTTTCTGTATTCCTATTTTATTACAGCACTCGTTTGCTAACTGGGCGTTCTTCAACTGGGCGCTCGCTAAGTGGGCTATAGACCAATTAAAGATCAGTTAAACGTCAGTTAAAATATAAACAACAACATTGGTGAGAGGCGAGATGAAGAATAGAAAGTGGGAAGATTCACGGGTTTTGGTTGTGTTGAACTTTGATTGTGTTAGTAGCAGTGTTCCTACGCACTTCCAGAGTGTCTAAGTTGATAAGCTGACAGCGGCTTTCATAGCTGGGTAGACTATGCGGCTTTCGCCACGGTAGCAAACGTAGAGCGTAGCGAATGAACCGTCGTTGCACGTTTTCGATGCCATACAAATGAAACAAAAAAAATTCTGCATAGCTCGAGAATTAATCAAGCAAATGAAACCAAATTTGGCATGTGGAGGTTTTAGCGTGCAATAAATGTTTTTACGGTGGTTCAACACAAATTTCTGCATTACTCGAGAATTAATCAAGCAAATGAAACCAAATTAGGCATATGGATGTTTTAGGGTGCAATAAATGTTTCTATGGTGGTTAGATACATCTCTCCCTTTCTTAGGGAGGACTGCCATACAAATGAAACACAAATTACTCGAGAATTAATCAAGCAAATGAAATCTAATTTGGCATGTGGAGGTTTCAGAGTGCAATGAATGTTTTTATGGTGGTAAGACACTCCACCCCCTCTCTAAGGGGGAGCTGCCATACAAAGAAAGACGAATTTCTGCATAACTCGAAGACTAATCAAGCAAATAGAGCCAAATTTGGCATGCTTAGGGAATACGGAATGTTTTTATGGTATATAGACACTCCTCACCTCTCTCTGAGGAGGGGGGGGGGAATGCCATACAAATGAAGCATACATTTCTGCATAATTCAAGAATTAATCGGAGCGGTGAAATACAAATATCGCCGGTGTGAAGTGTTTTCGCTTGCACGCCAGCCACACGCTAAAACCACGCTCACGACACGTCAGCCTGGTGTGAACGGTAAGAACACACACGATTAATCGTAAGCATCACACGTCCCGCCCAAGTCACGCTGACGCCCCGCTGCGGTGAGAACATGGCCTAATGCGTGCTTATTTGCAATGTATCTTACGTATATTCGATTCTAGATTTTTTTATGGCATTATGTTGGTACTCATGTCTCTCAGTCATGCTGACAAGTACGGGGCTATTTTGAATGTTCAGTTAATTTTTGACAACTGCTTTTCTTACACGTGTTTTGATACATCTTCGATCCGTCTAAAATATGAAACGGAGGAACACATCAAAACCATCTAACGAACCGGAGACACCGAAACGGACCGCGGAACAGCATAAATTGACAAAAGAGCGATGCCGGAGATTGGATACGATCTTGAAATAGCGCAGAAGCTGTTGCATTTCGATGGATGATGAAACTTATTGCACACTGGACACAGCAACAATTCCGGAGTCACAATTTTCCAATGCTATTGTTGGCAAGGAAGCAACATATACTAGATGGTGATTAGAATGGAAAAAATGGCAAGAAAGTGCTTGTATGGCAAGCTATCCAAAAACTCAATAATCCCCTATATTGTGCAGAGACGTCAAACATTACTGGGAAATTATCAAGCGGTACCTTCAGAGAAGCTTTATCATTAGATGAACTTGGTCTGGTTTTTAATTTTGTATTTTTCGTAGAGTAATAAACCTTCATCTTGCAATAAAAAGTGTACTAATTGTTTGAAAAATAATAGAGGTTATTATAGAAAGAAAGTAATGGATAAACCCCTAAGCCAAGGTGTTACGCGACCCGTGCCGAGGGTTGAATGGTAACGGGGTTTCATCAAATACCCTGCCTATAACGGAGCTTGTGGAGCACCGGGCGCCCTATTTTCCGCCCTTACTGCATTAAGCGGGTCACTGATGTTGCTGAGCATCTTTACCGCGCAACTCGTGGGACTCACATGAACAATCCTAACAAGTTTTTCGGGTTCTGGCAACCTCTCCCTGTATAATGGAGACGAACAAAATGCTGGACAGAATAAAGTTTATTCGGGTGAACCTTCATCACGCCAAGGGAGCAGAATGTTCATTCACGAAACTTTGGATGTGGCTCTTATTCAAGAGCCTTGGTTCTATAATTCTAGGATTCGAGGAATCTCTACACAAAAATGTAAGCTTCTCTATGACAGCACACAAACTGCACCAAGAGCAGCAATTCTTATACGAGATAATATTAGGTATGTACTGATCACAGAAATTATCAACCGTGACATCGTGGCAACACAATTGGAGGTTCCAACGATCTCCGAAGGAAAACCGTTATCATCGTCGCTTCAGCTTATTTACCAGGAGACAACGTTGAAGTTCCTCCATTTGAAGTACAACACTGTGAATTAAATAATAAACAATGCATCATATGATGTGACGCCAATGCCCACCATACGGTCTGGGGCAGTAGCGACATCAATGTTAGAGGTGAATGTTTGCTTGAATATTTGTCATATTATATTAACATTTGTACCCAAGGAAACAACTCAACATTTGTTAACTCTATTAGACAAGAAGTTCCTGATCTAACACTCTGCAGTTCTAAACTATTAGATAAGATAAAAAATTGGCATGTGTCAATTGAAGAATCTCTATCTGATCATA
The DNA here is from genome assembly GCF_029784135.1 of Toxorhynchites rutilus septentrionalis. Taxonomy (NCBI): domain Eukaryota; kingdom Metazoa; phylum Arthropoda; class Insecta; order Diptera; family Culicidae; genus Toxorhynchites; species Toxorhynchites rutilus. Next base: position 160,090,636 of record NC_073744.1, on the reverse strand, counting down.
AACATATAATGTTTAATTATAATTCTGGTGATCTTTTGATCGAACAATTCAGAGACGCGAGAAAAACAAATTGGGATAGTTATCATTCGAAACTTCAGGAGAAAATGTTGATATCAGTGGAACGTATTTCTTCCACTGAACAGCTTAAAATAGTTTCATCGGAATTGAAACCAATATTAAATCCACCTTCGAAGAAAACTGTCCCCAGAAGCAAAAAACTTCAAGTAAGGATGCATCTTGGTGGAACAAAAAACTTGAAAGGCTTAGAAAATTGTTCAGAAAACTCTTCAACAAAGCAAAAATTACCTCTGATTGGACCGATTACAAAAACTGTCTAACAGAATATAACAAAGAAATCCGTGAATCTAAGAGAAGGGACTGGAAGTTCACCTGTGAACAGGTAGAAAGTTTACCTGTTGTAGCAAGACTTCATAAAGCCCTTTCTAAGGATCACACCAACGGACTTGGTAGTCTGAACAAAAGGAAATGGTCAGAAAACACTTAGTCTCATGATGGAAACACACTTCTCAGGCTTAATCCAATTGATTTCCGGACACGCACAGGTCTTCAATACAGCTCAATCTTGTCTAATCGGAGACGAGAATGGAGCTAACGAATTGGCTAGGGCGGTCTTCACGAAGTCAAGGGATGAATGGGCAGTGGATTCCTTGAAGGCCTTTAAATATCCAGGACCAGACGGGATTTATCCGGGGCTGTTACAAAAAAGCAAGGGTATCATTGCCCCTCTTCTAGCGGAGATGTTTAGAGCTACCATACTAAGCTACATTCCTAGTAAATGGCGAGAAGTCCGGGTTATATTTATTCCCAAGGCTGGCAAACGTGACAGCACGACTCCTACAGTTTATAGACCAATTAGTCTAACATCTGTCATCTTAAAAATGATGGAAAAGGTCATTGATCTCTATATCAAATCATCATATTTGAACAGGAGACCATTGAACAAATTTCAATTTGCCTACCAAGCAAATAAATCAACTGAAACAGCGCTTCTCACATTGGTTTCAAAAATAGAGATGTCTTTTGATGTTAAAGAAATCTCATTTACAGCTTTTCTTGATATTGAGGGAGCATTTGACAATGCATCCTACAACTCTATAAATAAAGCTATGAAAAAATGTAGTTTTGACATGTGCATCTCCATCTGGATACATACCATGCTAACCAACCGACTAATAACAGCTAAATTGCGAGGATCTACTCTAACAACAAAACCAACTAGAGGTTGCCCTCAAGGAGGAGTTCTGTCTCCTCTGTTGTGGTCCCTAGCTGTCGACGATCTTCTCAATAACCTAGCTAATTTAGGATACGAAGTCATTGGTTTTGCTGATGGCATAATCATCTTAGTGAGGGGTAAATGTGAGTATACTGTTTCCAATAGAATGCAAACAACCCTTAACTACACACTCAAATGGTGTAACTTGGAAGGACTTAGTGTTGATCCTTCAAAAACAGTCATAATTCCATTTATCAAAAAAAAAAAAAAAGTATGAGATTCCACCTCTTAGATTGGGAGGTGTACAATTGGAGCTTTCAAAACGAACCAAATATTTGGGTGACATGTTCGATCAAAAACTTAATTGGCACGACCAACTGGAGTATGCAATATCTAAAGCCCAGACTGCGCTCTGGAGTTGTAGAAGTATATTCGGGAAAAGGTGGGGACTAAAACCGAGAATGATTTACTGGATTTACTCGGCAATTGTGAGACGCAGACTAACATATGTTGCGCTAGTGTGGTGGCAAAACTACACAAATATCAGCTCGGTAAACTACAACGTCTGGCATGCTTATCAATAACTGGGGCAATTCTCAGCGCACCCTCCAAAGCCCTAGATGCTCTTTTATACTTTCTAGCCTTGCACCAATATGTGCAACTTGAAGCGGAAAAAGGTGCTCTTAGGCTGGTACGTATAAAAATTTTTCTAGAAGGAGATCACACAGGGCTTTTCACAAATCCTGAAAGATTTTCAACTGAACACTATAGTAAACATGAATGAAGACTGGATGGAAACAAAGACTAACTTCAGTGTTCCCTCCAAAGTGATTGAATTCAATCGCAACGAATGGGAAGAAGGTGGTCCCAAAACTCGTCCAGGATCACTCGTGTTTTATACCGATGGATCTAAAATCGGTAAATCTACGGGAGCTGGGATTACTGGACCAGGAATCGACAGGTCAATTCCAATGGGACAGTGACCTATTCTAACATGTATTTGTTTGACTAGAAAATATAGGTATGCCAATACCTGTATCTTCTCAGATAGCCAATCAGCTCTTAATGCAGTAAAAGCATACACACGTCAGTCAAAGCTAGTTTGGGAATGTATTCTATCCTTAAAACAACTAGCTGCTACTAACGAAGTTAATCTATACTGGGTGCCTGGTCACTGCGGTATAGAAGGTAATGTAAAAGCCGATCTCTTAGCAAGATTAGGATCTTCAACTAAATTCGTCGGGCCTGAGCCATTTTGTGGATTATCTACATCATGCATGAAATCTGAGCTCAAAATCTGGGAAATATCAATGATTGAGGCCAACTGGAGGGCTCTATCAACACCAAGACAATCCAAATTGTTCATTACACCTTGTAACAGAATAACGCACAACCTACTCAGCTTGAATAAGGCAGATTTGAGCACACTAGCCGGACACTGTCCGGGCAGGTATCACCTTAAAAAAATCGGAAAACTGGCAGATGATAACTGTCGTTTCTGCAATTTCGAAGCTGAGACTTCGGAACATTTACTGTGTCAATGCTGTACACTAATTCAGCGAAGACTGCGAATTCTTGGAAAGGGCATTCTTATGCCTAACGAGATTTGGTCTGCTGAACCAAAACAGGTAAGGAACTTCATAAAGGAAGTCATACCTTCGTAAGGGGGATATGCAAAGTCCTGGTGCGACTATCACTTATTCGCTGAGTGATGGAACGAACTGACACTGCATACATAGCAAACTGGAGTGCACTACAATAGATCAAAATAATGGTCGCAGTGGTACAATGCTCCTACAGAAGAAAAAAAAACAAAGTGTCCTTTTGATAAAATGAACGATCCTTAATATATAGACAAAACCACGCTTCCGGTGTTGGTTTTTGACTTTAAATTACCTTTCGAATAACCTAGGTACGAACACTCTAAGTTAGTTAGAAGTGAAATATAAATATTCTCATGGAACAAATCGAGGCTTCGAGGACTCAGCAAGAAATCAACCGAAGTATGTGAATAACTGTGAATGTCGTTGAAAATATCAAAACAATGAAAACTACGAAGAAGCGATGCAAACTATAAATAATAACAACACCTTGATAATTACAAACCATATTATGAAAAAATTGCTCAATCAAAATGGTTTGTAGGAGTACCTAAGCGTCATTCAGTGTATTCCAGTGCAATTTCACTGCTTTAGGTCAATCACGGAGAGCAACTACGAAGTGTACCCAAGCTCAAGCTCATGCTATAGACTACGAACATTATGAATTTTATGGACGTTATGAAGACTGTCAGTTTTATGAGATTATGTTGACGATAAAGAAGACCATGCACAATCTGTGAAGTGCTGAAACTATGAATACAACGAAGACTGGTTTTCCTGACCATCAAATCTATTAGACTAAAATAAAGGTTGACACGAGCATGGAGAGTTGTCGCAATAGACGAATTTCATGCCGACTCGACTGGCCGTTGGGAGCACCATCTCAGATAGCAGTGAAACGTTGTGGGTGTGAAGACATGGATCATTGAAGCAACTTTGCATGCTTGAAATATTCGAAAAGTAATTAGACAGCTTTTTGGAAAAAGCCAAATTTTTTTTCTTAAATTTTTACAAAAATTTATAACTTAAAAAAATGAAGTGAAATGTAGGAAATTGTTTAAATTTTAACGAAAAAATACCAAAAAATTTTAAATATAAATATTTTTTTTCAATGAAATTTTTTCCAAAAAATTCTTTGATAATTTTTAATGGAAACCTCAGTAATTTCCTACATTTCATTCTCTGACCATCTTTTTGTAGATGTCATAGTTTTTAATTTAAGATTCAAAAAAAAAAGTTGAAAAGACTCAAAATTTGAAAAAATCCTGCAAAAAAAAAATATCAGACCTACAAAATTTTAGTCAAAGAATCGAATGTAGGAAAATATTTTAGTTTGCATTAAAACTTATCAAAACATTTTTAGGAAAAAAAAATTCATTAAAAAAAAAATTCCAAAATTTAAAATTCATTTTTCTCGAAAACATATGCTTTCAAAATTCTGAAAGAAATAGATATAAATAGCCCTTAAAATTTCCAACAAGTTTTTCATACATCGGACGATGGGCACATTTACATGGAAAAAGTTTTTCGAACAACAACTTTTTCATGTGTTTCTTTGAAAAAATGCTATTAATGTTCAATTCGTAACACTTTTTTTGTATAAATTATCGCATTTTAAATGCTCTGCTAACTTTTCTCTATTTAGAAACATGTCAAACGAGATAGTTTACACACAAAAATGTTACGAGCAAAACATTATTTTTTTCAAAAATGACTTTATATAAAATGTATTTTTTATAGTTTTTGAAATATAAAACTATAAAAGATTCAAAGTTCATGTCTTCGACAAAAGTTTATATTTTAACAAGATCTAAAACTTTGTCGAATACACTATAACGCTATCTTGACTTTAAACAAAATTAGGATAAGTTGTATTTTTTTTCAAAGAAAACATGAAAAAGTTGTTGTTAGAAAAACTTTTTCCCTGTAAAAGTGCCCATCTTCCGATGTATGGACGACTTGTTGGAAATTGTAAGGGCTATTCATATATATATTTTTGGAAATTTTCAAAAAATATGTTTTTGAGAAAAATTAATTTTAATTTTTGAAATAACTTTTTGGTGTGCGAATGTTTTTCCAAATTCTTTTTGGTAATTTTTTGTGAAAATTTAAACAATTTCCTACCTTTCATTCTTTGACAAGAGTTTTGTAGGTATCATAGTTTTCAAATTATAAATTTTTGTAAAAAATTAAGGAAAAAAAATTGCTTTTTCCAAAAAGTAGTCTAATTGTTTTTCGAATATTTCAAGTATGCAAAGTTGCTTAAATGACCCATGTCTTTACACCCACAACGTTTCACTACTATCTGAGATGGTGCTGCTAACTCCTAAGACGAGTTGGCATGAAATTCGTCAATAATGAAAACTTTGCGACTCTTATGATTCTGAGCATTATGAGAATGATCTGTTCATTTCTGTCGATTTCTGTTGATTTTTCAAACACATTGAATTGTTTTCGAGGAAATTCAGACAGAATGTTATGCATCCTGGAAAAAAATAAATCTTGTAAACAGGGGAAATTTAATTTAGGAGCATCACACCGTAATTGGGACTTCATCAAATTGTTTGCCCAGATTCAATTTAACTTAACTTCTGTACTTTCGAAGATGGGTAGAAATCAAAAAGTGTGTGTGTGTATGTTCTCTTACAGGGTAAAACTTTGCCGCATTCCCTCGTTCCACCACACCGACGGAATTCAAGACTTCTTAGCTCCGAGAGGAGCTGAAAATTGATAATCTTCTGGGCGAACAAGCAAAAGCAGACAAGATCAAACACCGACCCGACATTGGGAGTGAAAATCAATTTCCTCCTTCCGGGTAGCTGAAACTCCGATTCATAACTGAAAATTCTTTCTATATTTCGAAAAGTTTCCCCGAAAAAGAGGCTTGTTGTATTGGGAGTCCAACCGAACCGCATTGACCCCACACTGCGGCAGTGCTCGGTGTTCGGACTTTCCGGATCACCGAATGCGTTTCCTTCGAATGCTATTTGCAGCCCAGCGCTAGAATTCGATTTTAATTGAAATAGCTGGCAGCCTCGTCTCCTCGGTGTGGACTTTTCTGCATCTTCTGCCGCATTCTGCAATATAAAACGCACACCCCAAATTCTCGCAATCAAAGAAGAATTGCACTCTCCAGTCCTCGGGGAGGACCGATGACGATGACGACGGCTGGTCCGTCGGCTACTAGTCCTGCTTCGAACTGCAATTTATGTACGGCATCCTGAAGCTCATATCGGTAGCCCCCGGGGGTGGTGAATCCTCGCATTCCCTCCTTGAGAGCAAGCAGGGCAGCAAGGTGTCAGACATCACAAAGATACCCCAACGGAATACACGCACACACAAACACACAAAGGCGAAGTCATAAATTTTAATGAACAAAACATGCATTTTCAAAGTCAGCGGGGAAGATTTACACTCGCATCGAACGCTGCCGAAACGGGAAAGTAGACGAATCCTTTGCGCCTCCTCCAGCTCCGGTCAGTGGAATTCAATTCCACCCGGTCCCGGTCGGGCATTTGGGTATATTGCGGAAAAGTGCCGTCGTTTTGCAGAAGAAGGCAACAGCAATCAAAGAAGAAAAGGGCGGATGATGTTTTGAATAAATCCTTAGGGAAGGATTCATTGGTTTGTTCGAGTGGTCACCTCGAAAAAAAGGTCGCTCGATTTGACAGCTGTTAAACATCATTATTGGTTGGTGATTGCTTCACCAGGTGACCCTGGTGATATCCCGTCTATCGACGGGGAATTTTGTCGTGGTTTTTCCCACAGTGCAGTTTAAACTTTTCCGGAGAACAAAACAGAAAACGGCTCTAAACAAAAGACCAAAGAAGAGCAGCGTGGCAGCATATCTCCGAGAATATATGTATTCGTATGAACATCACCCATAACACGCCATCTATCTATCTATCTATCCTTTTCAAGTCCTCCCGTCGGAGAGAAATGGAACCAGGGGAAGCTGGGTCGGAAGTTTATCGTTGCCTTTTGCAGAGGCCAAATCGTAGTGCCAAGTAGCTCCTCGATTTGCGGAAAGCTTCGAGATAAAACCCTGCATCTTCGTCTTCTCCGGGAGGTCCACTGCTGCTAATACCAGCCAGTGGATGATACCCATGACAATGCTTTCTCTATCTATCTTTCACTTTGTCTCTCTCTCTCTCCCTCTGTGTACGAAACGGAAGCGACCAATCGTCCGACGACGGCCGGTTCCATCCGATCCCTATCCTGCGCTGTGCCCTGTATTAATATATGTGTGTTCGTTCACTAATTGCACATTCTTGGCATAGTTTCCCTGCTATAACCCACCCTCAGTCTCCGTCTCCCTAGTCCGTCCATCCGTTCTACCGCTCCCCCACCCCCACCGACAGACAACAATATGTTTATATCGTAGCGGGTAGCGTCTATGAATACACGCTTTCGGGGCGTTTCGTTTCGATACCGTGGATCAGTCGCATCCTTTTTCCACCCGTCGAAGGAGGGAGAGTTTTGCCCCAATCTTGCCACCGTCCTAGCGTGCTTTCGAGATCCTTACGATAACCGCTTCTCGTTGTATTGCCGTTTAGGGGGTCGACGCTGGGTTTGAGGATGTGCCAGGAATCAGCGGTGAGAGTCTTCTCGTTCATTCACTAGGCACAAGGCTCGGAAATCGAAAAGACAGTCGAACCGGAATTTGATGCGAGGAAACTTGTTATAAACTTGTAAAATTATTCAAGGATAAAAAAAAGTGATTTGTTATTCAAATCTGAGAAAATGTTTAAAACTAATTTTTTGAACAAAAATCTTTTTTCCAAGCAACTAATGTCTTTCATCTTTAAATAATTTGAGCTATGTCGGAGGAAAACGAGATTTTTCAAATCATATTTCGATTGTTCGATTTCGACTTTGCTGCTACTTTCTCACTTCTTCTTTGCTTTTTTTTAATTTAATTTGACATCATCAATTTCTGATTTTTTTTGAAATTTTAATTTAAATTTAATTTCTTCAAATTTGTTCAATTTTTTAATTAATTTTCCATTTTTCTATTTATTTTTTTGTTTTTCTCAACTCTTCTCTTCTATTTTAAATGTGATATTTTTATGTTTTTATGTGAAACATTACTATTTTTTTTTGTAATTGTTTTCTAATTTTTCATTTTATCTATTTTTTCTTCATTTTGCAATTTTATTTTCATGTTCTGCTACTTACTTACCCTACTTTTCCCATATTCCCATATTTTAAATTTTGAATTTTGAAAAAATGATATTCGAATTTTTAAATTTTTTTAAAATTTGGATTTTTGGAAAAAATAATTCAATTTTACAAGAATCGCCAAAAATTTTAAAAATAAAGTCAGAAGATCACGAAAAGCACAGAAATTTGAAAACTAACAAAAATTGCAAAAAATCACAATTTCATTTTCTATTTTGATTTTCCATTTTTATCTTTGACATCTGCTGCTGCTGTGTGACGGCGCCAGTGGTTGTATGGTTAGCGTAACAGCCTCACAATCCGATCGGCCTGGGTTCAATCCCAGCTGGCGTCGTTGGGATTTTCTGAGGCGAAAAATCTCTGGTTACGTCTTCCTTCGGAGCGGAAGTAAAAGAAGTTGGCCCGGCTCATGAGTTGTTGAGTCTGATAGGTAGGAACAGGTGGAGTCGCCTCCCTGATGTCGGTGATTGGCACTAAAGTGGCGGAAATAGGCCGACGAAAAATAAGCGAAGATAAAAAAAAAAAAAAATCTGCTGCTGCATTCGTATCTTCTTTTTCTGGTTTTCTCTGGTTTTCTCTGCCATGAATATTTTAGTTTTCACATTTTTAAATGTTTTGGAATTTAGAAAAGTTAGTTTTTGAAAGTTTAGAATATTCAATTTTTGAACAACCATCAAATTCTCAGAATTTTATTTTTTGTGTTGATTCTAATTGATTTGACTTGATCGGTTCCGATTTTCTAATTTGTCTAATTTTCTAGATTTCTGAGTATTTTTATTTTTTTTCTGATTATTGGTTTCACTGAATGTTTTATTTTCTTGTTATTTTGTTGTATATTATGCTTTTTGCGTTTTTTTGTGATTTTTGTAATGTTTGTAATTTTCGTAATTTTTGTGATTTTTATGATTTTTTTATTGGTTGTTGTTTTTTGTTTTTCAGTGATTTTGCAATGATTTTTGTGATTTTGGAAATTTCATGTTTTTTTCTAATTCTTCACATTTTCTCAAATTGTTCAGATTTTTTTTTGTTTTTATTTTTGCTTTTATTTTTTTTGACATTAAAAATAAAATCATATTTTTTCAAAAGTTTTCAGATTTAATAAGTTCATTTAAAATTTTCAAATTGTTTTTTTTATTTTTCTCCTTTTATTACATTTTGGTATTTGTAATTTTCGTGAATTATTCATTTTTTTCATGTTTAAAAAATCCTAAAAAGAATAAATTTTCCATTATTACAGTATTTTTAATTTTTCTGATTTTTTTCGATTTTATGATTTCATGATTATTTTAACGATTTTACTGATTATTTAATTTTCCTTATGCTTGTACTCATTCAATTTTTTTTTATATTTTTCGAATTTGTATAATTTTTTTTCAGATTTTCCTTTTTTATATTTTTCTGTAAATTTTCAAGTTTTCTTTTCAGATTTTTTCCAATATATTTTTTTTTGGCTTTCAGTTTTTAGTTTTTTGTGAATTTTGCGATTTTTTGCGATTTAAGAAAAAACAAAAAAGATTGAATTTTCCATTATTTCATGATTTGAATTTTTTCTGAATTTTCACAATTTCCAACTTTATAAGGTTTGTTTTGATTGTTCTGATTTTTTTTTGATTTTATGATTTCATGATTATTTTTACGATTATCCTGATTTTTTTAATTTTTCTTATTCTTGTAGTATTTCTAATTTTTCTGTTTTTTAATATTTTTCGAATTTGTCTACTTATTTTTTCAGAATTTTCTTTTTTTCGTATGTTTTTTTGTTTTACTGATTTTTGTAAATTTTACACCTTTCTTCTTTTTGTTATTTTGGTAAATATTTTTGATTTTTCAGTGTTTTTAATGATTTTGTGATTTATAAATATTTTTTGTGATTTTGCGATTTTGGTGATTTTTTATGATTCTAATTTTTTTTTATATTTCTGATCTTTCAGATTTTTTTTTAGATTTTTCTAATTTCTTCTGAAGTTTTTCAGACTTTCTGTGATTTTTTTCAGATTTAAATTGCTTTTGTTTCAATTTTTTTCCTTTTCCTACGTTTTGGTATTTGTAATTTTTGAGAATTTTGCCATTTTTTGTGATTTTTGTAATTTTAACGATTTTTATGATTTATTTTTAAGACTTAAAAAAATCCTAAAAAGATTAAATTTTCAGTTATTTTATAATTTTTTTTTAATAATTTTTTTCTGAGTTTTCACAAATTCCAGCTCTATTAGGTTTGGTTTGTTTTTTCCGATTTTATGATTTCATTATTATTTTTACGATTTTCCTAATTATTATATTTTCCTTATTGAATTTATTCGAAAAAAAAAGAAAATGAAAAAAGAGAAATCTGAAAAAAATGTTTAATGTTAGTTTTTTTGTTGTATTTTTTTGTTTTTCTGATTTTTGTAAATTTTTAATTTTTATTTTCGGTTTTTTCCAAGATTATTTTTTTTTTGGTTTCTTTGGTTTTTGTTTTTGTGAATGTTGCGATTTCCTTGTGGTTTTCGTAATTTTTGTGATTTGTGTCATTCTTCAAATTATTCTTTTTTTTTCAGAATTAAATAAAAAACCTAAAAAGATTAACTTTTCCATTATTACATAATTTCAGGTTTGTTTTGAATTTTTCTGATTTCATGATTATTTTTACGATTTTTACGATTTTTTTTATTTTGCTTATTCTTGTATTTATTTTAATTTTTCAGATTTTTTTATATTTTTCGAGTTTGTCTAATTATAATTTTTTTCAGAATTTTTTTCCTATGTTTTTTTGTTTTTCAGATTTATGTGAGTTTTTGATTTTTCTTCTTTTTGTTATTTTTTAAACATATTTTTGATTTTTCAGTATTTTAATCATTTTCTGATTTATGAGTCCTTTATGCAATTTAGTGATTTGTGAATTTTTCAGTTTCTCATTTTTTTATGTTCCTGATCTTTTAGTTTTTTCCTTAATTTCAGATTTTTCTATTTTTTTCTAATAATTTCTAATAATAACTTGATGACCTTCTGTTACTTTTTTTTAGATTTTTTATTTCTTTATTTTACTGTTTACTGTTTTTCAGGTTTTAGTGATCTTTATGATTTTCATAATTTTTGTGATTTTTTATTGTTCAGGTTTTTTTCATTTTCCTATTCTTTTGATTATTCTAATTTTTAAGTTTTTTTTGCTTGTTTTTTATATTTTATATTTGTTTTTTCTTATTTCTGAATTTAGTTCAATTTTCCTTTTTTTTATTTCCGATTTTTCTGAAATTTTATTTTTTTGCGATTCTTGTAATTTTAAAGACGAAATTTTCTACGGATTTTTTTAGATTTTTTAAGTTTCACATTTTTTTTTATTTCCGGTTTTTGTTATTTTTTACATTTTCTGATTGTTGTAATTTTGTGATTTTTTTGGGTCGGTTTGATTATTCCGCTTTTTGTGATTTTTGTGTTTTTTATGATAACTTTTCCGCCTTTTTTAAAATTTAATGATTTTTTGAATTTTTCTGAATTTTTCTGTTATATATGTTTTTCTAGGTTTTTAAATTTTTATCTTTCTGTATTTTTGATTTATGTTTATGTTTGATGGATTGTTCGGGTTTTCAGATTTTGTTTTTTTTTCAAAATTTCGATTTTTTCAGAATTTCCTTAATTTTCTGAATCTTCTAAATTTTTACATTTTTCAGAAATTTCAAAATTTCCTAGATTTTTTTTAGTTTGATTTTTTTCTTCATTTTTTACATTAAAAGCTTTTAGCTGGTTCGCCTATTTGAATTTTCTGATTTTAGATTTTTAGTTTTCTTTTCGAAGTATTGGATTCCCAATTTTAGACTCCGAATTTCAGCTTCTCTTCAAATACATTTCTCGGATTTCAGATTCCGTTCTTCAGATTATAAGTTTCAAATTCTGAATTTCAGATTAGAAATTTCCAATTCGTTAATCAGAATTCAGTATCTAAATTTTAGAATCTTAGAGTTTTAGATTCCGAATTTCAGATTAAATTAATAAAGTTTTCGATGATCTGACAATTAGTTCCTTCTTTTTCGAGTCTTACTGTAAATGAACAAACGCTTGTTTTCGGTAAAGATCGTGTATAACAACACACGTATTTTACAACGCTGGCTTAACTGAAGACCATCACTTCTCCCCCCTCTCCCCCCATGTAACAAGCACCAACCCACGACTATAGTAATCCTCTGAGCAATATCATTATTATTATTGTTATTTAGAAATTTTATTATTCTCTTTCCGAAACCCTCCCGACCCGCTCCGCTTGGGCTTTGTTTAGAGAAACGGATGAACGCATGATAAAGGAAGAAAGTGCCGTCTCCTGGTTGATAAGGGACTCTCCCCGTGACAGGGACCGGGTAGTAATTTTACAACCGCCACACCAACGCCACCTTCGGTACCATCCTCGATTCCGGAATTGCCGAATTCTGATCCTTCTACGTTTTTAAGAATAGAACTTTGCTCTGCTTGAACTTTCGAAGCGACGGCGGCGCGCTGACGACAATCTTTCTTCGAGTTGATTCACTCGGCAGGCGACAGCGATCAAACTTCAATAAAACTGTCAAACCATAAATTATTCATAGAGCCCGTTTGTGTGTAGTGGGTGGGAAGATTTACGGAGTCGCTTTTTATTTTGCCGCTTTGTGCCGCGTGATGCCAAGGGTCGAGAGGGGCGACGTCTCTCGGTTAACGATTCAATTACTTGTTTGTTGCGGCGGAGCGGCTTGGGTTCGGTGTGTGTCGGGATACTGTGATTACAAGGACGGATGCACAGACAGGCCCGGTGAGTACTTGTATGCGGTTGAGTGGACCCTTAATAATCACTTACTTTATGCGATGCGCTCCGGCAGCGAAACGCAGTCCCAAATTCGGAGAACGGGGATTTCAGAGGAGAGATCGCAAAAGGACGGTGTGCACGTGGGCACCCGGGTACAAAGGAAGTCACATCGAACGGGGGATGCGGAGAGCGAGTGCGGGTGAGCAGGGCGTGAAATTGAAGATGTGGGTTTATTAAATTTATTACTCGTAATAATTTGCTAAGGGATGTTCCCTTTCATTATTCCCGAGTCGGTTGTCGTCTCGTAGGATCTTTTTTTCCCGGTGTCTTTTTCGTTTGACGCGGGGGAGGAAGCGTGTGAGGAGCGTCGGTGTTATGGGTTATGATTTATAATTAAATTTTATATTAATTTTCCGGCTGTGGTGATGAGTTTGTTGGTGGGTTTGTTGCAGGGAAGGGAAAAAGCTGGCACTTTGTGAGACTTGAAATAGGGCGACATTGAGTGGCGCACACGAACACGTGTTTGGGCTCGAAAAAAGATCCAGAGGATGATTGTCAACTGTAAATTCGCCAAAAAAATAATTAAAAGGTGTAAATAGCGGAAAAATATGTCCATAAACACTAGCCTCAATAGCAGCATATCCTCTCTACCGGGAGGAGCACAGACGACGTAAGCACAAACTGCAAGTGAAACATAAATGTTGCCGCGTACGACGCGGAGAATCAGCGCGCCAAGCCTCTCTCTATAGAGCCAATTAAAATAGCCCAATAAATTCCCGCGACTTAGTCCACACGGCTCGAAGCGTATGTGCGTATCCATCCGTACAGACACCCGGACCGGGGCCATCGGCATAATTTCACACTTACCCGCGGCGTGTGGTCTCTCCGCGCTGACAACGACGACGATGACGACGATGATGATAGGATCACCCGGCCAGAGAATCTCCCGGACGGACGTCGCCAATAATTGACAATCATTATCTTCGGTCGTACTGCGGATGGCGAATCCGTGGGCTTCGCGAGCCTTAATCGGCGAGGTGGGTGCGATTTGGCCGGAAAGGATTGTTTGGATGGTTGATGCGACTCAATTTATGCATCCCGACGAGGACGATGATGGTCGATGAGCGCAGAGGGCTCGATAGAGGGTGGATACGGTGGGTCGTATCCGATGCAACGGTTGTACGGGAGAACATAGATTTGGGATAGACAAAATGTTCGTCACATCTCGGATGATAATAAAACTCACTCTTCTTAAGGGTCAGAAATGTGTTCTGAGACAAAGTTTGTTTTTGGTTCGGAAACATACGGATGTTGCATTTCTGGCCATTGCCAAATGAAAGGTCAGTCCTGGAAGTTCTATAAAATATTCTGAGAGGCGAAACGTCAGAAAATTTTCACGTGACAAATTATTTGGTTGATATTTTAAATAAATTAGTTCAATATGCTTTTAAGCTTTCTACTTTGGTACCTGTTTGATTGAAAACAAAAAAAAAATCATCGAATAAAATGCTTTTCAAATGGAGCGAATAAGAATCAAACTTCGGACACTGAATCAAATTTCGGACAGATTGAATTCAAATTTCGGACACTTTATTTTGTAACTTTTTGGACGGAAGTTACATTACACTTGATTATATTTTATAGTCAACGGCGAAACACTTACCAAGCAATCACAGTAAACTGTTAGTGATGATGAGAACTGATGAAACACGGGAGAAATTTGAGTATTAATGAACGGGTAAATTTTACGTGTTCACGCTGAGCAAACGTCAAACACAAACGATAATGAGAAGTGTTTTCAGCTTTTTGCCGATTAAAGGGTGTATCACATCAAATTGCATCATGGAAGAAACGCTGTAGAAATTCGCCCAGTAGACCGATCCTTTTGAAAATTTTAGACAGTAAAATAAAAACTATTAAACAACTTTTGGCATTTCCTTTTTATTTATACTTCGAGCCCAAGCCCGTATGCTCGCACCTTTCTCTTTACCCCGTCCATAAGGTTCTGTACAACGTCAGGTTGTAGTTTTTGACGTAGGACTACGTCTAACCGGAAGATATAGGGGGTGAAATGGAAATCTAGGCACTGAACAAGTAGGAAAAAATGCAAGATTTGTAACGCTTATAACTCGAGCATTTCTCAATAGATCGCAAAGGTTTTTGCATCAATTGATAGGAAATATATCTACGAATCTATCATAACGAATAACATTTCATTTTTCTTGAGATAAATAATTGAATAATTGTGAAATATCAAGCATTGTCCAAATGCACTATGTGCCCATTTTTGATTGGTCCATTTTGTGCTTCTCAAATCGTACCGATCAAAACGGGCAATCAGAGCAGCAGCGAAATACAGTGAAGCACGATTGGAAAGGAAAAAGAAAAAAATTAACGAAACATTGGTCGCAGTCTCACACATGCGTAATTCTCGAGCCAGCCAGTCAGCTTAAAAATCCCCGCTCCGCTGCTGTAACGATCATTCTCATTCAAACCGTACACCACATCGGTTCGCATCACAACACATCAACAAACCAACCCAAGCAGCCATGTCTGGACATGGTAAAGGAGGAAAAGTGAAGAGAAAGGCAAAATCCCGCTCGAACCGTGTTGATCTGGAGTTCCCCGCAAGGGGAGCTAGGCCGAGCGCGTTAGTACCAGTGCACCAGTCCACCTAGCCGGCGTTATATAGTTTCGGCCGCCGAAGTGATCGAGTTAGCTGGCAAAGCTGCTCGCGACGACAAGAAAACCTGCATTCGGAACAGAACACATTCGGTTCGGCGGACATCAAGACAACAGGCAGTTGCAGCGAATGGCGAGTGGCAAACGCAATCGCAAAACGGCATCAGGTAGCAGAAGAAAAAAGTTTGTTCTTTATACAAACTGCTTTGGCGGCAAATCCAGAACAAGGCGGCATCGAGGGCGTTCGAAATGGTTTTTTTTCAAAACCACGAGTACTAAGTTTTCTAAATTGGAACCATTCCATAAAACAAGGCGCTTTTCAGGGCCATTAAACCTTCCAAAAAAGAGTTTAGGAAATAAAGTTCAATGCTTTCTAAAACATTATCCAAAATAATAATAAAACACAAATTGATGTTTTCATAATTTGTTTGCCAGGATCTGATGAGTATGTGAATTTGGCAGTTGTTCTGAGCTTATTGATAGTTGGGGACTTTCCTGATTATTCAATTTTCACCAATTCTTAAATTGTTTCCAGATTGAAAGTACAGTAATTTACAATTAGTTCGACACTTAGCTAATTGGACGGACATGTAATGCGACATATTTAGTTGGACATTTTTGTAAACATAGAGATCCAAATTATGACCCCACATTGAAAGTCGACACTACCACTGTCATCGCAAATGTTCAATTACAGGTTAAAATCGCCTCCAATGCGACACTGAGTGGTGATAATGCGACGTGCCATTGAATGTAATTTACTGTAAAATATGTCACAAGCTGGATTGGAAGAAATTTTCCAACTGTGAAAGCTGTGGCGAGTGGCAAATGCAATCGCTAAACAGAAAGGTTTAGCCGAACAAGATGGGAATATCGAGTGATAACAAAACAATAAACTCTTTAGATTGAAGATAATTTTGTGATCCTGAAAAGGACCCTTTTTAGCCTGCATGTGAATCCAACGAGCGAACAAATCGTAATGAATGTATTTTTTTGCCATCGCTCCCTTTTAACGCTCATTCGTTCGTCTCGTTGGACTCGCCCCTCTGGCTGAGTCTGCCGATTTGTCTCTATCCTGTGAGTGTGTACCGCTAGAGTATAAAACACGCGGACCCCAAAAAAATAACTTATTTTCTTTCAAACCGTAAACCCGTGTGGTTGTACGGCATCGGCATCGTGGACGTAACAAAGGAGGACAAGTTAAGGGAAAGACAAAGTCTCACTCGAACCGTGCAGGTCTCCAGTTCCCTGTTGGTCGCATTCACTGATTGCTCCGCAAGGGTAACTAGGCCGAACGGATTGGTGCCGGAGCACCAGTATACCCAACAGCGATTATAGAGTTTCGGCCGTCGGAGTGCTCGAGTTGGCTTGCAAAGCTGCTCACGACAATCAGAAAACCCGCATCAAGAACAGAGCTGCTTCAAGGCAACAATTAGTTTCAGTGAGTGGCAAAGTGTTTCTCCGGCACGTTGCATTAAATGTAATTTACTGAACAACATGTCCCAAGCTGGATGGGAAGAAATTTTCCAACTGTGAAAGCTGTGGCGAGTGGCAAACGCAATAGCTAAACAGGAAGGTTTAACTGAACAAGATGGGAATATCGAGTGATAACAAAAACACAACACCAAAGGTTCTTTTCAGAACCATCAACATATTCATAAAGAGTAAACAGTAAACTAATCCATTTTTCAGGTAGATAAGTAGGTATTCACGTAGGAGAAGAAAATAAAACAATATATTTAAAATATATATTTAACAAAAGCTGTCCCCTTTGTATAGTCCTACGTCACTCCGGTTATGTCCCCGACATTACCCACCCGTCTTTTTTTTAAACAGAAATCCATTTTCTCTTGAAGTCCGCCTCCGATTTGACAACTTTTGGGTTCTTCCGGAGGGCCTGCTTCATAATCGCCCAATATTTCTCTATTGGGCGAAGCTCCGGCGCGTTGGGCGGGTTCATTTCCTTTGGCACGAAGGTGACCCCGTTGGCTTCGTACCACTCCAACACGTCCTTTGAATAGTGGCACGAAGCGAGATCCGGCCAGAAGATGGTCGGGCCCTCGTGCTGCTTCAATAGTGTTAGTAAGCGCTTCTGTAGGCGCTCCTTAAGGTAAACCTGCCCGTTTACCGTGCCGGTCATCACGAAGGGGGCGCTCCGCTTTCCGCAAGAGCAGATCGCTTGCCACACCATGTACTTTTTGGCAAACTTGGATAGTTTCTGCTTGCGAATCTCCTCCGGAACGTTGAATTTGTCCTCTGCGGAGAAGAACAACAGGCCCGGCAGCTGACGAAAGTCCGCTTTGACGTAGGTTTCGTCGTCCATTACCAGGCAATGCGGCTTCGTCAGCATTTCGGTGTACAGCTTCCGGGCTCGCGTCTTCCTCACCGGTCCCGGACCGAACTTCCCGGATCACGTCTAAACTGCTTAACTACGCGCTTGTGATCTTTTTCACTGACGGAGCATCCATTTTTGCCGTTCTTCACCTTCCGGTCGATGGTTAGGTTCTCGAAGTATCGTTTTAGTACTCTGCTGACCGTGGATTGGACGATTCCCAGTATCTTACCGATGTCCCGATGTGACAACTCCGGATTCTCGAAATGAGTGCGCAGGATTAATTCACGACGCTCTTTTTCGTTCGACAACATTTTTCCAAATTTACGAAAAATTGACAGTGAAGCATGGCCAACGTGATCTATACACTCTTATCTGATTATAAGCGAAAGCTGAAGATATAATTCCTAAATATTAAATTTCTACAGCGTTTTTTCCGTGATGCAATTTGATGTGACACACCCTTTATGTTATAATTCAAATGTAGTTCTCATATGAAATGATAGTGAAACCAAGGGATTACTCTAAAGAAGCAATTGTGATGTTAATTTTATAGTTATATCATCAGTGCATTAAGCATTTCAAGATATTGAAACAAAGTGTCCGAAATATGATGTTGTCCGAAATATGATTCAGAACGGTATTCATTCTGTTCAATTGCTGTATCGATGGTGGGCAATACGCGCCTCCTTTTTTCAAGATGGACGATAAATTTATTATAGCTGCTGGGTCCCGTTCATGAATTGTGAAACCAACGATACAACGACGAAACAATATTTAAATAACTCACAATTTGATGATGTCATGAGAAAAAAGGCTCATGAAATCTTGTAACTGATTGTTTTTTAATAGATGATAATTGAGGGGCTTAGAATGAAAAGGGGATAAGTGATTTGATTGATTTCTCTACGTCGACTCTCTCTTTTGGTCATAACTTAGCTGCAAACTCATTCTCAGCTGTAATTAACAATGTGGAAGATAGGTCAAAACCTCATCTATCGGATTCTATAGCAAACTCAAATTGGAACGTTTTTATAATTGAGTTATTAACTAAAGAAAAAGTTGATGGAGAGAAATCGATCAAGTCACTCACACCCCTTGCTGACTTACTTCTATCATTTAAGAAGCAAAACGCTCAGATAGCAGTATTATTCTCAGTCTTCGGAAATAGCAGAATTTTCAATGAAATGTTTCTTAATTGTAAACTATTTTCCTCAAATCACATACACCTGTACTGTGAGAGAGTGAAAATGACACACAAAAATATCATTTTTATTCATCTTTTCCGACATCATTTCACGAATATCCACTGCACACTGTCACATTATATGCATATTCAGTGAGAACTCCACGAAAAGATATGTTTTTAATTGATGAAAAACTTGCCGAAAAAAGCTTTTTCATATGGATGTGGAAGGTAATTGAACATAAACACAAATATCAACGTGCATGCGCAATTTAAAATTGTTGAAATTTGAATGAAACATATTACTCGATATCGTTTGAATACTTAGAAGACAAACCCCTGGCGCTAACTTAAACGTTTTCCCGATAAATTTCCTTGCATTTCCACCAAGACTTTATCCATAATAAATCATCATCATAAGTCATTATTTTCATTCAAGATTTTTCCCCAATTGCAGAGAATGTGTTACTTCTTTACATATAACACATATTTGAGGCTTTGGTGTGGAATTGCTCTGTACGAGAGTTGTATGAATAAAAGTAATTGACCATTGTGAATTTGGATTCTTCATGAACTAATGTGTTCTACTAGTCAAGCCCTTTTGTTTGATACCAATATTGATGAGTTGAAAAAAGTTGACATTTTGGATCTGCATTTTTCATAAATAACGGTGTTCTACTAGTCAAGTCCTTTCATTTGATACCCATATTGATGGGGTTTCGATAAAATACGAATACAAATTTTATAACTACATCAGAGATAAAGGCGTGTTCCAAATTTCAGATCAATCGGTTAACAGGTGCTCCCTTGGCCGAGTGGTTAGCGTCATAACTAACATGCCGGGTGTTCGGGTTCGATTCCCGTTCTGGTCGGGGGAATTTTTCGTCAAAGAAATTTCCTCCGACTTGCACTGTGATCACGCGTATTCTAGAGCTTGCCACTCAGAATGCATTCAAGGCGTGTTATTTGGCATAGAAATCTCAACTAAGTACTAATAAAAATGACGCAAGTAATACTACGTTGAGACGGCGAAGTTCCTCTAGGAACGTTAGTGCCATTGAAGAAGAAGACGGTTAACAGGAAGGGAGTTAAATTTTTATTGATATGGGACAACCCTACAGATGAACATACTAATCGACCCCGTTGAATTAATCTTTTACTATAAATTTCCTAATACTTCTACCAAAACACATCATTATAATTTTGACGTAGGACTACGTCTAACCGGAAGATATAGGGGGTGAAATGGAAATCTAGGCACTGAACAAGTAGGAAAAAATGCAAGATTTGTAACGCTTATAACTCGAGCATTTCTCAATAGATCGCAAAGGTTTTTGCATCAATTGATAGGAAATATATCTACGAATCTATCATAACGAATAACATTTCATTTTTCTTGAGATAAATAATTGAATAATTGTGAAATATCAAGCATTGTCCAAATGCACTATGTGCCCATTTTTGATTGGTCCATTTTGTGCTTCTCAAATCGTACCGATCAAAACGGGCAATCAGAGCAGCAGCGAAATACAGTGAAGCACGATTGGAAAGGAAAAAGAAAAAAATTAACGAAACATTGGTCGCAGTCTCACACATGCGTAATTCTCGAGCCAGCCAGTCAGCTTAAAAATCCCCGCTCCGCTGCTGTAACGATCATTCTCATTCAAACCGTACACCACATCGGTTCGCATCACAACACATCAACAAACCAACCCAAGCAGCCATGTCTGGACATGGTAAAGGAGGAAAAGTGAAGAGAAAGGCAAAATCCCGCTCGAACCGTGTTGATCTGGAGTTCCCCGCAAGGGGAGCTAGGCCGAGCGCGTTAGTACCAGTGCACCAGTCCACCTAGCCGGCGTTATATAGTTTCGGCCGCCGAAGTGATCGAGTTAGCTGGCAAAGCTGCTCGCGACGACAAGAAAACCTGCATTCGGAACAGAACACATTCGGTTCGGCGGACATCAAGACAACAGGCAGTTGCAGCGAATGGCGAGTGGCAAACGCAATCGCAAAACGGCATCAGGTAGCAGAAGAAAAAAGTTTGTTCTTTATACAAACTGCTTTGGCGGCAAATCCAGAACAAGGCGGCATCGAGGGCGTTCGAAATGGTTTTTTTTCAAAACCACGAGTACTAAGTTTTCTAAATTGGAACCATTCCATAAAACAAGGCGCTTTTCAGGGCCATTAAACCTTCCAAAAAAGAGTTTAGGAAATAAAGTTCAATGCTTTCTAAAACATTATCCAAAATAATAATAAAACACAAATTGATGTTTTCATAATTTGTTTGCCAGGATCTGATGAGTATGTGAATTTGGCAGTTGTTCTGAGCTTATTGATAGTTGGGGACTTTCCTGATTATTCAATTTTCACCAATTCTTAAATTGTTTCCAGATTGAAAGTACAGTAATTTACAATTAGTTCGACACTTAGCTAATTGGACGGACATGTAATGCGACATATTTAGTTGGACATTTTTGTAAACATAGAGATCCAAATTATGACCCCACATTGAAAGTCGACACTACCACTGTCATCGCAAATGTTCAATTACAGGTTAAAATCGCCTCCAATGCGACACTGAGTGGTGATAATGCGACGTGCCATTGAATGTAATTTACTGTAAAATATGTCACAAGCTGGATTGGAAGAAATTTTCCAACTGTGAAAGCTGTGGCGAGTGGCAAATGCAATCGCTAAACAGAAAGGTTTAGCCGAACAAGATGGGAATATCGAGTGATAACAAAACAATAAACTCTTTAGATTGAAGATAATTTTGTGATCCTGAAAAGGACCCTTTTTAGCCTGCATGTGAATCCAACGAGCGAACAAATCGTAATGAATGTATTTTTTTGCCATCGCTCCCTTTTAACGCTCATTCGTTCGTCTCGTTGGACTCGCCCCTCTGGCTGAGTCTGCCGATTTGTCTCTATCCTGTGAGTGTGTACCGCTAGAGTATAAAACACGCGGACCCCAAAAAAATAACTTATTTTCTTTCAAACCGTAAACCCGTGTGGTTGTACGGCATCGGCATCGTGGACGTAACAAAGGAGGACAAGTTAAGGGAAAGACAAAGTCTCACTCGAACCGTGCAGGTCTCCAGTTCCCTGTTGGTCGCATTCACTGATTGCTCCGCAAGGGTAACTAGGCCGAACGGATTGGTGCCGGAGCACCAGTATACCCAACAGCGATTATAGAGTTTCGGCCGTCGGAGTGCTCGAGTTGGCTTGCAAAGCTGCTCACGACAATCAGAAAACCCGCATCAAGAACAGAGCTGCTTCAAGGCAACAATTAGTTTCAGTGAGTGGCAAAGTGTTTCTCCGGCACGTTGCATTAAATGTAATTTACTGAACAACATGTCCCAAGCTGGATGGGAAGAAATTTTCCAACTGTGAAAGCTGTGGCGAGTGGCAAACGCAATAGCTAAACAGGAAGGTTTAACTGAACAAGATGGGAATATCGAGTGATAACAAAAACACAACACCAAAGGTTCTTTTCAGAACCATCAACATATTCATAAAGAGTAAACAGTAAACTAATCCATTTTTCAGGTAGATAAGTAGGTATTCACGTAGGAGAAGAAAATAAAACAATATATTTAAAATATATATTTAACAAAAGCTGTCCCCTTTGTATAGTCCTACGTCACTCCGGTTATGTCCCCGACATTACCCACCCGTCTTTTTTTATTTTCGGACACAATTCTCGTTTGATACAGAAAATAAATGTTTGATACAGAAAATATGATAGAATAAAGAAAAGCCCCTCCCCCATTCCTCCCTTAGAGAAGGGGAGGAGTGTCTATTCACCATAGAAACGTTTCTTGCCCCCTAAAATCTTCACATGCCACATTTGACTCCATTTGCTTGATTAGTTTTCGAGTTATGCAGAAATTTGTGTTTCATTTGTATGACAACCACCAACCACCCACCCCTTAGAGAGACGGGAGAAGTGTTCATTCACCATAGAAACGTTTCGTGTTACCTTCCTTCGCATGTCAAATTTGGCTCCATTTACTTGATTAGTTTTCGAGTTATGTAGGAATTTGTGTTTCATTTGTATGGCAGCTCCCCCTTAGAGAGGGGGTGAAGTGTCTAACCACCGTAAAAACATTCATTGCACCCTAAAACCTTCATATGCCTAATTTGGTTCCATTTGCTTGATCAATTCTCGAGTAATACAGAAATTTGTGTTTCATTTATAGATATAGATATAGATATATATATATATATATATATATAGATATATATATATATATATATATATATATATATATATATATATATATATATATATAGATATATATATATATATATATATATATATATATATATATATATATATATATATATATATATATATATATATATATATATATATATATATATATATATATATATATATATATATATATATATATATAAATTATGTATTTCAGTGAGAAGGTATCAACCGAGTGCTCCCGTAGCCGTGGCTAGCGTCACAGATTGTCATGCCGGAGGTTTGAGTTCGATATCCGTTCTGATCGGGGGATTTTTCGTCAAAGGAATTTCTTTCGACTTACACTGAGGTCACGCGTATTCTAGAGCTTGCCACTCCAGAATAGATTGAAGGCGTGTTATTTGGCAGGTAAATCTCAACTAGGTACTATTAATAAAAATGACGCAAGTAATACCCACGTTGAGAAGGCGAAAATTTCACTAGGATCGTTAGTGCCATCCAAGAAGAGGTGACGAACGGGCATATGAAGATGAATTGTGGCACCATTTCTATTCATTCTTCGGCGAGGGATAGAATGGCTTTCTCAAGGCAATGAGGGTGGAATAGTAGTAAAGTTTTCCAAGGGCCTTTCTCAAGGCTACACCCAAACTAGCGTTGGCAGAAAACATGTCATCTTTGGCAGAAGAGATGCCATTTCCTGTACATGAGAGTCAAATGGGCAAATAATGAGCTATTTTAAAAGCTTAAAAATGGTTTGTATGTATGCGAGAAGACATCTCTATCTGTTTTTTTTCTCTTTTCATTTGGGATTGTGCAAAAAAAAAGTCCATACGACGTTAATGGGGATCGAACCAAGGCCGGCTGGAATGCAAAGTTACTTTACGCGACCACGCTATCCATATAGCTGCCAGCGCTATTATAAAGGAGCGTGATAATATTACACTTCATCATAAAATGAAGTTGGAAGGTGTTTTCTAAGACTACAAAGAAGAACATGAACGAGAATATATCTTTCTCTGTCTAGGCCGTGTATTTGGCAAACTATACGAAAAACTTTCATATGCTTTCATTTAAATGTGTCTCCTGTTTCGCTCCCTCATATTGGCTCTAGCATATATATTATACAAATGATATACATGTATTGGGGAGTAGAACATTTTATGTTATCTTTCAGCTCATTTAATGTAATAAATCGGGATGCCAGAACATGTGCTAAAAATTAACTTTGGGTGTAGGGATGAATGAACTGCAAAAGTTTAAATAACCTTACCTTAACGTACCATTTCTATTGCAGGTAGGGTCGGGGCTTGATTTTTTTTTCAAGATGGGAATACTCATTCTCTATCAATTCTGCAATTTTGGGAGCAGATAATTCGGGAATCTGCTGCGCATTTCTCTCAATAACTTTGTCAATCCGAGCACTGGTCTTAATTTG